>NW_009232830.1:0-19449 GCF_000690835.1 Fulmarus glacialis
TTAATGATTCTATGATTCTATGATCATTAAAGAAAAGGAAAAAGACAATGACCAGAAGCATAAACCTTGAAGAATCCTTACATTAAAGCAGTATACAGAAAAATGAGAATATTATGTCAAGAGGACTTCAGTCTGCCAATTATTTACTGTAGGAATACTCAAAAGGTGCTGTGATCGTGACAGAGATCTCAATCAATCAATCACTCACAATATATTCTTAGCACAATTTTTTTTCTCCTGGTACAATCCATTAAATTTCCTTACCCCAGTCTGTTCCATCTCCTGAACTTCTCGATTCCCCATCACCTTCATCTGAGGTAACCAAAAAGTCAAACTCTTTCAAAGCTTCTTCTGTATCTCTGTCTTCACTGCTGTCAGACAGAACTCTTTTCCTTACAATCTGAAAGGTCAGGAAGGAAAGAAAAAAGCTGAATTAAGTTACATGCACATCTTTATATCGAGCAGTACTCTCTTGACTTCTATGCAAAATCCTAACAGGATGTTGAAGAAGCAGCAGCAAAGTATACATTAATAAGCGAATCTGGAATAAGCATACACATTTTGTTCAAATGTCTAAGTCAAAATGAAATTTGTCTGTGGATCTTTCTTCCTGTGACCACCAATAATCAATCACTTGATAATGAATCTACACTGACCTAGATCACTACTATTTTTTTAATACCAGAAAACTACAAACTTTCTCTTAATACAGATTAAAAAAACCCACACAAACCCCACAAACAAAAAACCTAGAATGCAGTAGAAAGGACTTCAGTAAAACCAAACTCACACTGCTTCTCTTAAAATAGCCTTTTTAACTCTCACCTCTGAAATCACTCTACATGTGGACCAAAAGACAAGTCTAGGGAAAAAAACCACAACTGACAAGAGCTAATTTGCTTAGATTTGGCAAAAATTATTCCATCCTGAATACTTCCTCGGATATTATTGTTATTTAAACATGGTACTTCCATGTCTAAACCGCATTTCCCTTTCAAATTCAAAAACAAATTTGGTAAAAAAAAATTACCAAATTTTGGTAAAAGAAAAATTACATATTTTAATGAAGGACGTCATTGTATACTTTCTGCAATAAATTTACTTTTCCCTCAACAATCAAAATGGACTAGATACTTTACAGTTATTTGACTAACAGGTGAGCTGATGCCGTGATACATGAAATCTGTAGCATAAATTTTACTTCTACAGAACAAGAAATATTACATTCGTCACAATATTTTGACTCGGAAACTTGCTAAGGGTCAGTCTGAAAAGACTTCAATACACAGGCCAACATCCCATAGTTCATGAGGATGAATGACTGTTTCCCCTAACTACAATAAACCAATTTCAAAATCTGAAGCAATTCTAAACTTCAAGTTTCATTTCTTCAGCAGGCTTACTGAACACACCATACTACAGACGATTTTACCGAAGATTCTCAGACATTAGTTCACAGCCCATGGATGACAGGAACAAGTTTACAAAGATACTCTTTAAAAACTCTATAAAACTGACGTTTTTTTAAGTGTTCATTCTTAAAACTGATCATAGAAACAATCACATTCATCGTAACTCTTAACTGCTTCAATTGTTAGAAAACACAACTCATTGAATAAATTCTAATTTTGAAAAGAAGAGGATAAAATTGAGTACTGATTGTATGTATCTATTTTATGTGATCGTATGACTAAATCATATAGCTAAGTATAGATCATGAGGAACTTTCAGGTATTTGACTGAATAAACAAACAAACAAGTTTATTAACCACATGTTAGAGTTTTTCCAGTTACACTTTTTCCTCCTTCCACAAGCTATTTAAAGAGAAATGTGGTATTTCAGTTCTGTACCCTACAAGGATAAGTTTCAACAAGTCATTTTAAATATCAATACATTTCTATAAACATTCAAGAAACAATGCATTTTTGACATGCAACATTACAAACAATACCTTCAAACTAAGCTGAAAATTGTAAAAAAGGACATCTGCTAGCTTAAAAATTGTATCCAATATATATCAAAAATACTAGGCAGTATAGTATAGTAGAAGGACAATTTAAAAAATTTTAATCTGTCACTGCAAACTTAAAGCAATAAAGATGGTAAAGCTTAACTTGTACGCACAAACTCAGAAATGCATATATAATTCCTCTTACGCACACATGCTTGGACAGACCATCATAAAGATGCATTAATGATTTGCACGTGTACATACACAGTCATATACTTTGCATATAGGCATCTCATTAATCTCACTTTTTCTGTTCTTCGTAACTTTTTCAATTATTTTTTCCACTCACTGTTGCGGTATCAATGATTGTTTTCTCTCTTCCTTCAATATCTTCTTCATCTTCTTCATCACTAAAGTCTGCAGCTGCATTTTCAAGAAACTTGAAGGTCTCTAGCAGAGAGGCAGAGTCAGTCAATTCAGGTTTCCTAAACAACAACAACAACCACCATCATGCGTCAAAAGAAATCATAACAAAGTCACTTTTCCAATTACCAGTCTGTTCTGTATTATGATGTCCAACAACACACGAGACTAAAATAAGCCAACAGGTAAAAATGGACTATTACAGGTAAAAATGTTTGTGGATTAAAAAACTAAACATTATCCATAAACTTATTAGAACCAACAATTACTCTTCATCCAGCTGCAATTACCAGGACAGACACTCCAATTTTTCATTTGAAAAGCATTTTAAAGCAACATTCATCTGATATGTGCCCAAAAGCAACATATCAATACTGATATACCATCAATGAAAGTCTCAGCAACAAGGACATGAGTTACCGCTACTAAGTTGGCCTCCCACATGTACATCAGGGTACAGGAAAACTTTGCTGCTGCTATCTGATGTTCCTCACCTTGCTGGGAAATATCAAACTCTAGATCTATCATTCATTAACTTTTGAGACATGGTAAATTTGCCACTATAAAACAATATAATGGGAAAATATCATTGATGACTAAGTAACATTTACGTAGATGTTAACATTAAACAAATAAGGAAACAGATGAAGATTGGGTAAAATTATGACTGCACTGGCACGAATTCAGGCAGTGCCTCAGAACAGGAAGCATAAGGGTTGGCATATTAACAACTGAAGAGGAAGAATCCAAGAAGCAGGACTGTAACCATTATTAAAACTCTGATGAAAGTACAATTAAAGCAATCCCAAAATTAATGACAGGTACTGTGCTTTCTATGCAGAAGACACACTTCTCCATCAATCCCTCAGAGATAAAGTGATGAAAAAAAATTATTCAGTTTGAATTGTAATGATTACTTTCAGTAAAACCTTGTACATTCTTTATATGACTTTACAGCAGTAAAGACAAGCTTTATTGTTTTCTTACCTTTAATCAGTAGTCTGTTTTTCATAGTTCATCACTAAATGCACGTCATCTTGATTTTCACAACCACTGAAACAATAGAAGTGTCTCTCTCTCTTTTCAGAATCGTAGCTCTAAATTGTCTTGTACAATCACCCTTACTATCAGCAAGTGCCTTACTAATGCTACATTTTGCGTCTGCTATGACCCATTTCAAAAGGTTCAATCAACTAACAAGCCTATATAGTAAGGTCTTTTAAAGTCCCTGCAGTGTAAACACCTGGTTAGCCGGCCATCACCCACTTATTCCAGTGTTTCTTCATAACGTTTTTCAAAGGTTTATTACAGGAAACATCCAAGGGCAAAAGCTCTGATGTGTAATAAGGTGTGATAAGCAGCACACTTCCTTCTTCACGCAGTCTCTGCTCAAGCAGTTCTATGCTTACACGACAACAATTAGCAAAAGTGGCTTCTTCATAGCCCCAATATGTCTGCATCTCATTAAGACAATTTGCTATTCTACCTTTTTTTCATTTACTCATCTTTACGGCCCAAAAACACCAATAAAGATTTCACTTGCCATTAGATATGCCACATACATAGCACCATAATATACCGTGATGTACAGTATGTTTTCATGGTCACTGGTTTTACTGAGAATATTCCTTCCACATTCCCATATCTTATCTTAGATAAGAACAACCTCAAACATGCTTCCAATTTGCCTTGCTTCCTGCAGTATTTCGACCTTCTTGTTTCTATGACAAACCTGAAAGCACTCTGTAATATTTTTCTTTTTCCTTAAGTAATCACTACTTTGGCAGACTATAATACCTCATGAATCTGTAGTAATAATGTACATTTTCACAGAAATCCTATGGTACTGTTATTTTGCTGTTTCCAACACACAAATCTTGATAAGACAAAACTTGTAATGGGCTTCACTTGACTAACTTCCTGATTTCCAGCAAATTTTGTGTGTCCTGGTCAACTTTTAGTGGACTAAATCATCCAACCACAATTTTATTTCTGTTTTTTTTCTTCTGTATTTTGCTGTGTAAAAATTTGCCATGTAAAAACATCATGGCTGCTGATCTATATTAGCAACTATTAGCGTGCTACAGTAAATAGCAACATATGAACTAATACCAAACATAGAATACAAAATTTTAATCAACAGAACTTGTTATTAAGAGACAGATATCCTTCTACAGGTAAGGTACAAGTATTTGCAGTAATTCATACCTACATTTGGTTCTGTACTCATTTGATCTTAAATCAGGCTCTCTCACACTGAAGTTCAAAGTGATCACCGAAAGAGAAGGTTATATCTTTTTTAAGTAACTGGTCTGAATTCAACTATCATATTCATTCTTACATACTTTAGTGGGCAGGATATATACATAATTGTATATCTCTGTTTACACAAGGGGGTAAAAGGCATCTCATGCATTGGAAAACACAGTAGTTTATCATATATTTCAAAACTCTTGCACAGTACAAAAATGTACAAAGTCAGCATAGTACCAAAGAAGATTATTTGTGCTAAGGCACAACTTCCATGAAAGAATTCGTAAGAACCAAAAAAAGAAAACAGAAGTGACAGAATATTTAAACTATTTAAAGGTTCTACAGGGAAAAGAAGCTTCAAGCTGACAGACACGTTGACTGGCTATATTGTACCCCAATACACTTTAGCAGTCAAATCAAAAGTAACTCAGTAATTTTGCTATTTTTCATTTAGCTATTTTTCATCCTTTAGCAGTACATAAACATAATGCATTTTAGATATTACTGTCAGCATGAACAATCAGGGATACTGTAAAATATACTTAAGAAAATGTCTAGCCTTAGCTAATTTATGTTATGTACTTTGATGGCAATTCGAAGCTTGCTTGTTTCATTATTTTCCATCTGTTTAGTTTGTTTCTCTTATGGTGTCATTCACAAAGCAACATAAAAAAGCCAAAGTGGTAAAAATATATTGAGAGATAAGGTAGTATAATAAATTACTTTAAATTCCATTTTAGAAAAAGAAACACAACTCAACATCTCCAGGGCTTTTGTAGTCTAGAATACTTTTTAAAAAATTAATGGGTGAAAACAATAGAATGGAGCTCCAAAGGCAGGGACTGATACATGAACTGTAGTATTACAGGCACGAGTGAGGCAAGACTATGGCAAGGTTCAGGACCTGTTGCAAATAAATGGAGACCAAAAAAACTAAAAAGGTCTCAAAAAGGACAATGCCTCTTTACTGGACTGTCCTGGATCAAAACGTATGTAAGGAAGGACATAACTTTCAAAGTGCAAGAACTTAGGTGTTGCTTTTTCCTTCTTCCCCAGCCATACTGTCTAAAGAAAAACTGCTGGGGAAGAACAAGCCAGAAACCCCAGATAGCAGGAGTAGCTACAGAAGCTGCCAAAGCAGACAGCATAGAGCAACCAGATTTTGGCAGGACTTCCTCAACCCTGTGCTACTCAGCTGCTTGTTTTAATCTCTTTCCCACTGCTCTTTCCTCAACCATACTCTGCAACAGCACCATTGCATGGTTTTCTCCCCAGTACCTAACCCTGCCTTCTTTCCTTGAGGGTTTCATCCCAGTTGACTTACCACTTCCTAACCAAACCTAAATCAAAAAAAAAAAAAAAAAAAAGGTAACCAATATAACATCTTCTATCAGATACTGTTAACTCTGTGCATTACATCCTTCCCTCCAGTAGCCTTATCCAATTAGACAGGAAAGTCTTTGGGGCAGAGAGATTACCTGCTAGTTGTGTCTGCGCATGATTAAGTACAACAGGACTAACTGCTTGTCACAAGCGTAACAAGAACAATAAGTAGTGCCAGAAAGTAAAGTGTAGCTACACTACTGCTGCTGGGTTTTCCATCTTACTATTAACGGATAGGCAGCGCATAAATTTTGCTAATGTTACTCTTGAGACAGGGAACTTCTGATCCCCAAAGACAAGACACTTTTTCCTGTTTAAAACACAAAATTCTTGTTACAAATGGGCTGGTAACCGAAGTACTGACATGAATATTTTTCTCCCCAGTTTCTCCCCAGTTGCCAGAATTTTCTGCAGCTGTGACTGCTCTGAAAATCTCATCCCAACTTGTATTTTACAGGCTGTTCAATTATTCAGATTTGTCTTAACCCCTTGGCCCCTTTAAGACTAAAAATAATAATAATCTCTTCCCATGAAATCTAAGAAATATGATTTGTGGATATTCCACATGTACTATTTAAAGCAAGCATGGCTCTCACTGGGCCTCAGCGCTTCATTTTCTGCCCTACAGCCACATGGCTCAAGACAAGTATTTTGTGTAAAAATCCAGTTGGCCCTGACATCAAAATATTAGCAGCTTTACAAAATGTATAGTGTTCAATTGGCTCTCAACATGTAATATTCAGGATCGTAACATAAATCCAGTTTCTCACTGAGTGAAAAGTAGAAACCATACATAACCTATAGGAAAGGTGAAGTTGTTATGTGGAAACTAAAACAGCACATTGATGATACCTTTCCTGCTCCGAACATGATCCACAACGTTTCATATTGCAAAGTCAAGTTTAACTTAGACTAAAGCCACATTACAGACATGTATTTTCTTTGTAACCAACACATTCAATATTTCTATCATTACCTTCTCCTTTGTTGATAATAACTCTTGGGAGTCTGTGGTCATGTCCAGGGAGACTCTCAAACTTCTCCCATGAACTGCCCAACCACAAGGCCTTTAGCTGCCTCGGTCCTACTACTCCCCCAAAGGAAGAAATAGAGGGGTTTTTTGTTTGTTTGTTTTATCCAAGACATGCACAAGTTATCTCAAATAAAACCAGATTTTATTGATAAATTCAGAACCAGGAAGAAATACCACAGTAAAGTTAAATAAACACAAGTTCAGCTTAGGCTGAGAAATGTTTCTGAGGGCCTACACAGGAAAAAGCCTGTTGTGACCCAGCATTCAAACAGCTATTCTAGCATACTCTTTCTTGAGCCATTTTCTTTGGCTCAGTTTCCTCCTAATATCAAAATGTGCTACTACAAGGTCGTAAGTTTTATTAACTCCCCATAGAATTTAGTTATTTCATGTTTTAACACAGT
The DNA here is from genome assembly GCF_000690835.1 of Fulmarus glacialis. Lineage (NCBI taxonomy): Eukaryota > Metazoa > Chordata > Aves > Procellariiformes > Procellariidae > Fulmarus > Fulmarus glacialis. The sequence continues at coordinate 7,449 of NW_009232830.1, forward strand.
CTTTTCAATGTGGCTAGTTGAGTTCTTTCAAACTGGACGCAGTAAATAAATGCATGCAGATTCAAATGTATTCCTTTCTATGAGGACTGTCTTTAAGAACAGTTTGTTCAATCTTCAATACTGTGCAAAATCTTTCATAATGCAGCACAGAAAATAACTAATAATTTATAAAACTATGGAACACTTACAATCATCAAAATTTACACACAAGGAACATGGGGCAGGCTAGACAGTCTGTCACAACCTTCGAAACCTTTTATGAATTCACACCACACAATGCAAGAACCAGTGCAATACATACTACAACTGGTAAGCAACACTTACAAAATGGTTTGGATGTAAACTGGAATCACGAAGGAATGCCATTTAAAAAGGAAAGGCCACTTCTCTTGCCAAATCTAGTCAGATAACTATAATATGTCAAATAAACAAGCTTTTTAAGAGTAAAAATTAAAAAAAAATTCAATGTTTGAAGAACCGAAGTAACTTTTTAAGTTATTTCTCCATTCACCTCCCCTCTCTTTGCTTCTCTCTTTCCCACTGCACTACTTCTCTGTCTCTTTCTCCCCATTCCTGCCATACCATGAGTCTTATGTGACATTTCCAAGAAGCATCCCTCAAACCCTTAAGCCATAGATCTGTGCCAATGAAATGAAGAGTGGTCCATTGGTACTACCTTCTTCACACAAAACCCCAATTTATCTATTTTTTTTCTGCTTTAATGCATCAGTTGAAAGCGTCCAGGTCTAGCCTAAATCAGGTATCTCTGAAATGCCTGTTAGGTCACTGCAAAATGGAGGCAGGGACAAACAGGAAAAAGGTGGGGAAAAAACAGCGGTAAAGGGAATAAAGCAAACAGATTTTGGATTTTTTTTCTTTTTGTAATTCAGTATTTTAGTCTCGCATACTATTTTGGATATCTTTTTCATGGCAGATGTTACCTCAGGTTGTTAAATTCAGAGATATATTCCCAGATAAACCATTTTATAAGCTTAGTCAACACACAACATTCATCAGCCAGTATGCAGCATTTTCATTACATGGGTCAGTGTTAATAATATTTAGAGATGCAAAAGAGTTATTCAAGGCCTCCTGGTATAGAAGTTCATTCGCTGAAGTGTCAGTTGAAATGATTTGTTGAACATCAGAAAGATAAGGTCTTCAAAATGTTTAATTTTAATCTTTGAAAAGGTCTTTGAATTTGCTCTCAATGTTGAGGTTTGATGCCTTTTTGTTCATGTAAAGTATAGGCAGTGGAAGCCATATGTGGTTCAACAGAAAAAAAAAGGGGCAGTAAATCAGTTTCTGAGAGAGACCGATATATAACTTAAGATCATTTTTCTTTTAAAAGTTTCTATTGGCTATTTAAATATAGGTCTAATGATCAAACCCTTAGCAAGAACTCAGATAATTTATCTATATTGTTTTTTATATATACACACATCCATATATATTATGTGTATATACATACATATGCTTGGTATACCCTCATTCCTTTCCAGTTCTATTCCTTTATTATATTTGCTTCCACTCATATCAAATGGTAGTCAAATACACACCTTCAAGAAGATAAACTAATTTGACTGTTTAGGTTTCAGTCAGTAAGATAAAGCTATTAAAAAAATGAGGTAATAAGTGAACCAAAGATACTTAAATACTCTCATGTTTTCAAGGCTACAAGTGACATTTCTGTTTCAGTTTGTTGTGGGAAAGCACCCATTCCTCTCACTGCAGGTGTTAAGAATTTCAACCATTATTATAAAGTTATTATTTTAGTTTCTATTTTTGAGTCCAGTCATGCCAAGTGGTACTTATCTTTTGTAACGCAAGTGAGCTGATTGAAGAAACTGAAAACAGATTCCCTTTTAAATTCCATGAAATAAGTGGAAACAGGACTATATCTATCTCAGGTTATCATATTAATATTTCATTTACGGAATCAAAATCTTGCAGGGTGCATTCAAAATCCACATGATGTCTTGAGTGCTAAAGTTTTCAAGAGGATCTGTATATTAGCAAATAAATAGGCAATGTAAGAATACAAGTTTGGCCACAGAGGTAGCAGCTAGTAACACATGAAGACTGAGGCTACTAATAGTAAGAAGAGAAATTGATTTGGCTTTAAAAGGCTTTGAGACAACAGTAGTTTGTTCATCACTGTACCAAAAGAAGAAAAAAATGAAGAGGTGGGGGGAGCTCTCTGATGTGACTGCAACCCTCTAAGATATACAAAATTAAGCTGAGAGGTACGAGGGACCAGATGGCAATTTTCTAAAATAACTGGAGCCTAGCAGAATTCAGGTTACATATTGCCTGCTGCAAATAAATACTGTCTTAAGTATTTGCACTACAGTAACTACTGTATACTTCTACATACCAAAGTAAACAGCATCAACTTCACAATAATCACCCCAAACATTCTCACCAGCCTTTCCCATAAAAAGGCTCGACTTAGTGTCGATATCACAGCACTGAGTAACTGAACCCCGGCTGTTGAAGTAGGTATAACAGACAACAAGATATAACTGGTATAACAGACAAGTTCTGGTATAACAGACAACTTGTAAAAAGATGTAGTGAGCTGAGCAGAGGAGGAATATCCTCCCTACCCACCACGAAGTATACACTTTACACATCCTTGGGGTCAGAGGAAAAATGCCAAGGCTTACCCTCACAACAATCAAAGGCATTTCCACAAAAAAAAAAAAGTGCGGGCATCTGCTGTTGTTAGAAGTACAGTCAGAGGTAGATCAGAGGTACTGCTGAAGGAGGCTGAGCTTACAGAAAAACTGTGCTAAAATCTGTGTTGAGAAGTACGTCAGCTCTTCTATTCTTTTACTGGAACTTCTCTCAGTACCGATTTGTTTTGTTCTCCACCACCTTCATTTCACTGAGAAAGTACTGGTTGATTACTAATAAACAATAGTCAAAACATAAAGGAAGTTTTGTTTCTTGTTTCCGTTACCCCCTCTCTCCTCCCAAAGAGGTAACCATATGCCAGCATAAAAGCATCAGATACCATCTTTTTTACTTTCTTTGGGATTTATCACAAGTGTTCAGTTGTACAGAAGGCAATTTAGCCAATCTGTTCCTTCTGCAATTTACATTGCTATATGGAGAAATCTTTAAGGAAATTTAAAGCTAATGTGCCTTCCATTTTCCTGTTCCTGAAATGCAACATTGTATCCATTTTCCTTCTGTTTTTCACTGTGCCGTTTTCCCCTCTATTGTACATCATCTTCATCACATTCACTCACATTCTTTCCAAACTCTTATTGATTTGTCTTCATTGTTTCTCACCCACAAGCTTTCTCTTTATTCAATCCCTGTACTCCACTTCTCACATTCTTCCTTCCATGTAAACATTTTTCTAAAAATCAGACTTAAAATCCACAGTCTCAGCTGGGTCCACAATATTATGCAGTTCTTCCAAGATCAAACATAAAATGTTCTATGAGTGGGGTTTTCTCACTTTAACAGAGGTATTCCTTCTTAGACTAGATTCATTTCTACGCATTACATTTTGTCTAGCACTCTCCTCTTCAAATGTAACTAAAACATCTTCAAGGTTGACCACTAGCCTCAGACTTGCTAGCAGGTATTTGACATCAATGTTCATTAAATGTTTTGAACCACAGAATTTGCCAAACTGCATTGGCTTGAGCAGTTCACAGGCTTCCGTGGCGATAGCAGAGCTTTCTCCTACAAAGAGTTTCACTGTATCCGTACAAGCCACAGAGCATCTTCCATATGCATTTTCGTTTGCAACTGTCCCAATGTCTGGTGGTCCTGGCACACACACACATATGTCCTTAAACTTCCTGGGATTGCACTAAGGTTTTGGTTGGTTTCTTGTTCTTCCAATCTCTCACCGTAACTTTTGTCCTCTACCACTACCAAACTGCAGGCACTTGTTCATCGCACTCCTTCCAACCAGCCAAGCTTGCTGTGGCCCCAATCCTCTTCTCACTTTACATGCATGCTAGGAATAACAAGATGCTGCTAAAAGAACCACCAATCTTTTCGCCTTCCCAGTAAGCAGTCTAGCACTGGAGAGGTTGCTTCAAAGACTGCCCCTACCTCAACTGTGATCCAGAATTTAGCTGAGCCACCTAAATTTTTCCCAGTTCTGCCAACTGGGTAGAAAAGTGTTGAATTTAGTTTTCAAACATTCAGTAAGAATTCCAATTGGGATCAGGAGCAAGGTCCATGTGCCTTAAATCTTAGTCACCTATTCAATGTTAATACTCCTCAAAAAGAAGCTGTTCTATACATGTTTAGGTAATGCTGACAATAGATGAGGCAGATAAGAGGTAAGTATGAGCTAATAGAGAACAACATCTCATCTCATTTTTGACTCCCCATCTGCCATAAAGCTGCACTTTGATATCTCTGAGGCAAGCGATGATGCAGTTGGAAGGAGGTGAACAGTGCCACATGCCACAGAAACAGTGAGGTGTAACATTTTACAGTATCTAGTAGCACAAGATGAAATAGCTGTTAAATAACAGGCAGTCTCTGCTGAGGGGAAAGCCACAGAACGCCTCCTGCATGGAAAATTGAAAGAGGTGGTCTGAAAGCAAACTTGAAACACCCAGAATCACAGCATTGAAAGCTAGTCCTGTACTCAGATTGACCAAGCAATTTCAGTAAAATCCCAACTTTTTCCTCTCAGGGAGGGAGATCTCAGCTGACATCCAGAAACACAAAATCACCCATGAAGACTGATGTGACTATGTTGAACAAGATCCCTGAAAAATTTTTCCACTGGAAAACCCTGGAGTCACTTCTCGCACATCATGTATCAAAATGGTCCCCTAAGCTTTCTAATACAGTCCGCATCTTATGCATCACAAGTGAGATGAAAACAGTTTCTCAAAGCGTGCAGCCTGACCAGCCTTGCAGCTGACAAGTTTGCAGTGCCACAATGGAAGTGAACTCATTTTTCTCCACCAGTGCATATCCTCAGCCATGGGGTAGAGTACAAAGTGTTAAACCTAGTATCAGATCTATCCAGAAAGCAAGTAGAGAGGAAAGAAATGCAAATTTATCCAGAACTGCTACATCAAAACCGCTGTCCAACCATTTCATGATCAAATAACTACCTTATAAATATATCCATCTGTTTCAAAACCGAAGTAAACACATTTAAATAAATTTTAAAGTGTAAGAAGAGGAGCTTTATTTACCCACTTCCCCTGAGAAGTGACCCCTTCACCAGAAATTGAACTAAAATTGTTATTGTCATCTATCAAGCATTCCTTGTTCTTCAAAGACAAAGCTGCTGTACATAAACGATACAGCTTGTCAACTACATAGCAGCACAGTATTTTAGTAGCTTGCGGGTTTTCTCACACGTTCAAATTTTCCACCTCGCAGCATTAAATTTAATTACATAACAATGAACTTGTGCCCTTATGTAACTTCTTGGCCTGAAGTTACTGCAGCTATCTGCTGGGTGTAATGAAACTTTAAAAATGCTTTTTAAAAGATAGAATGTGTCATATAACAGTATTAGACCTTAGGAAAAAAAGTCTTGAATTTTGCCACATCAGTATAGAAAAGGAAAAAAGAGGGAGAATTTCTGACGAAAGCTGTGCTTGCTGATGCTGCACAAACAACTGGGAACAGCTAACTCATGCATTGTTCAGACAAACAATTCTGCATAATTTTCATTATTTTTCAAGTTTTCCAACTACAGTATCTTAAACAAGAACAAACAGATTGTTTTCCTGAAGCATCTACAGTTAAGTTTCAGATTTAACTTACTTTTTTTTTTTTTTTAAACTCTGCATGGAAAAGAGAAGAAAATGGAAAAAAAGCCTCTTATGTTTTCAACATTTCTTAAAAGCGAAAGTAAGCACAACAAACTTTTACTCTCCTTGACTGACTTTGAAAGATAGAAATGAATACCTTGCATTTCAGTCACATTCACATCTGTATCCATTAGTGGAAAATCAAAAACTTACAGGAATCAGAATGTAACAAGTGACTTTGTTTCTCAGATCCAGTCAAAAAAATCCTTTATCTCATATTGATTACCATGTCATAGTCAGCATAGACCAGAAGAGCAAAGCCTGTAATCGATACAGTAAAGTTTCCAGCAATACAAATAAACCGTTAACTTGAAACAATACTGACCTCTAACCACTTAGCAATTGTATCTCAAAGAGACTTGATTTGACTTTGTGCTGCCATCCAACTGAAAAAAAACTTATGGTGCTTTTAAGCTGTGAATCTTAGAAGTTACTTCCATACTTACGGTTTAATGTAATAAAATTAGTTAGAATTGCTCTAATCTCCAACTAGGGAAAAAATCCTGAAATCTTCTCAGTAAACAAAAATTTGTTCTACACCATTAAGTGCGTTTATGTAGAAAGATAACAATGTCATCTTGATGCTTACCCAATCATTGTGTTTTCTTTAATCTGGCCCTCTGTGCCATTTACCATTGGCTCTTGATTTCTGTTTTCCTTCTCTGAAGCATCACTTGAGAGGCCCAATAAAGCTCGTACTCGTTTTGACTTCACATCCAGTATTGTGTCGGTGTAGCCCACTTCTTGTAGATACCTGTAGGAACAGAACTCATGCTAATCTTCCAAGCACATCTCACTTATTCAAAACAGTAAATTAAAACTTCTCCCTAAACTCATCTTCAACCCCTTAGCATAGCAAAGTATGGTGCTGTACTAATGAAACATGCTTATCAATCACCCTGTACCAGCTGCAGAGGGATCGCCTCTTGCAGTACCAGCCTCTACAGTCACTGAGGGGGGGGGAGGGGAAAAAAAAAAAAAAAAAAAAAAAAAATCAAAGAGCCTAGCAGTCAGAGGTTATACAATACGTTATTCATGCATTTACTAAAATGAATGGAAAAGCACTTTCAATTAAAATATTTACAACTGGCTTATAAAAATCACCACAGTTGCATGTATAACATGGCCATTTTATTCTTCAACACATGGAAACTACACACGAAGCCTTACACGAAGTATCAGATATGTTCCTTATATAAGCATTATTAGAAGCCTAGAAAACAGAGGGAATAAAAACAAATTCTGTAGCTGTAGCTACTAGTAAGAGTTGTTATTTATAACACACTAGGTTCGATAAAATCTTTGTCTTGCCTTTTCCTTATTCTGCAATGGATCTGCAAAACATTAATTTGTCTTGCATATAAGGGCTGGGCAGCAAGAATCCTGGACTAGCTTGTATGAAAACCTCAAGGTCTAAAGTTGGCTCTTTCATCAATATGCCATATTGACTTTGGGGGAAACAGGGGGAAAATAATGATTTTAAAAAAAAAAAAAAAAAAGTAAAAATTGGTCTCTGTCCTTTCCTCTAGGATATGGAGTTAATAGCACTGTCTTCTCAGGACCTGACTGATTAAATGGTCAATATTCTAAAGAGGGGAGATGGTATTTTACAGTAACAGCTGTTACAAATCAAGGACAGCACTTTTCCTGCAAGAACATTCTCCTCCAATTATTTAACAGTATCCTCCACATAACCACATTACAAGAGAAATACTGATTGTTGGCTATATAAAAATCAAAAAAATCACCTATGCAAAACAGAGTCCGTCAGTAATACGCACTCTGTATTCAGCACTGGGTCACTTATTTATGAATTGCACTGAGGAGGAACGACTTGTCTTCAAAATCACTGATCCAAGTCAAGACCATTTTATTTACATCTATTCAACATACATGCAAAGATTTAAGCTCTTGCAAAAGAAAAGTATGTACAAACCATTCAACAGACAAATTTAACTTTTTTATAGTTCCTTGGAAAAAGGTCCTTTAATATAAGCTCCAGACTGTCCCTACTGTCTCTCTTCCCCCTCATTTAATCCTCTGTAACACATCAAAAAAAATTAGAAAGCAAAAGTTTTGCTAGCTGATTAGAAGACCTTAGAATCTAACTATCAGCATAGGGGATGAGGCAAATGCATGAAAAAACAGATAGGGACACTCTGATGAGAGGTCTTTAAGAGACCCCTTCAATTTAAATCAAGGGTGGCACCAAGGCAAAAAAAACCCACACAAAAATGTGACCAAATATCTTGGAAATTAATTAACTCATTATGACCACAATTCAAAAACTAATTTAGATTAACAGACATTTGCTTCATTGAGATGAACTGAGAATTAGAAAATTTCTAGTCTAACCTTCTGGATATTAGTCTTTTCTGCACCTCGAGCAGGCCAAAATAAAAGTTATCCCTCTCTAACACCAGTTATTTTTATTTTACATAGCTCTTAACAGAATTATTTGTGTGTGTTTTTTTAATTGCAAAAAGAATTGCAAAGTGTCATGACCCACTGTTCTCCCAAGCAGATTGTTTTATTATACTCAGTGAAAGAAAAGCAAAGGAGATTAGGTGTTTGTGATTTGACAAGGCTTCTCATCTGAAGTTCTGAAATATTAAATTTTTTCAAAAATCTAGGAAAAGTAGGGCAGAAGCTGAATGAACTTCATCACACACACTAACTCTTCTTGAAAGAAAATCTAACAGAAAAAAAATCAAATACCACCATCATCACATTTCACTACCAGATTCTTTCCCTTGCATTTGTTATTTGAGTCCTTTTTCAACACCTACTGTCTTAGCAGCTGTCGTCCTTGTTTCCATATTAGCTGACTGTTCTGTTGTGGCTGAATCTCTGTCTCATTCCCTTCATCTGGAAAAGATTATTTAATTACAAACATTTTTTTTTCTTGTCTTACTTTTTAAAAACATGCCCACCCACTTGAAAAGACAAATGTGATTTGTCTTAAAATGATTAGGGATTATTCAATAATGAAACAAAAGATTCAAAGTGCCAATAATCAATCGAGAAAGAAAAAAATGCACATAGCACATAACTATAGTACGACATACACATAAAGATATAATTGCTGCTCATTACTTATGTTTGAATACAAACATATTCAACTGCTAACAACATCAAATGCAACTGCAGCATATCTATTCACAACTTACTGTCCAACCAATTTCCTTAATATTTCACCGTTCAACATAAAACCAACAGACCTACTCACATCAACTTTAAATTCATCCATATTGTATTAGTTTTGTGGAAGGAAAAAAAAAAAAACAACAAAAACCAAACCAGGGGTTGTTTGTTTATTTTTTAACCTGAAAAGCTGTTGAAAAATTTTCACCACATTTTCCACAACCATAAATTTGTATCCAAACAGTACTACTCCAGGAAAATCCACAAAAAAATTACGTGGCTGTTCTGGTGAGAAACCTACCTGAATGCTGGCAACCAACAGCTACACATTTATTCCATATATAGCTTCATACTAGATGATGGTGGTGGTTTTTTTCCCCTCCTCAGGAGATATTCTAAGCATATGCTTCCCAAGATAAAAGATCTTGGTTTATTATCCATGAAAGCCTCTACAAAACTTGAAACCCTTGTGGTCCAAATACTGAAGGATGAACAATCTTCTTGTGTAAACAAAAATTAAGAACCAGAAAAACCTGTGGTATAATCCTATGAGTAACTTGATATGTGATGTGGGAAAGCTATTGTCCTGACCAGGAAGTCATTTACCTTTAAACAACTGAATTAAAACCACACACAAAAAAACCACCACCCACCCAAAGAAACTATCAAAGACTAATCAGAATTTACATGCAAGGAGAGCCATATGAATTTTATCCATCCCAAATTCACAGATCCATTTAATAGCAACCATAGGAAATAATCAATTGCACAATGATTTTCTGGCAACAACTGAACACAGCTGGACCCAATGCACAACTACCAAAGCTCAGTCTATAAGAATTAAAACATGACTGAGATAAATCTGCCTGAAAATTCCTTTTGAAAGCAAAAACCCTTCTTCTGAAGGCACTATGAAGTATATCTACAGCCAAGAATTCTCTTTTGCTTAGTCTTCTCAAAACTGATGACCACTAGCAGTAACAGTGGTTTACAGATGAGAATGAAGGGACTTGCATTATAAGCAAATAATAGCAGAAGATATCACAAGCAGTAAAAAAAAAAAAAAGCAAGCATCCCTTTATCAGGAGATTGAACTCCTCCTTCTAAGCTGTATTACTGACTCCCCAAGAGATCATAGAATCATAAAGGTTGGAAAAGACCTCTAAGATCATCGAGTCCAACTGTCAACCCAACACTACCACGCCCACTAAACCATGTCCCTAAGATCATAAAGAAAACAAACAACAAGGACCCATTCGGAAGAACTACTAGAAATGCTTCCACGTTTTCTCCTGACTGGGCAGGAAAAACAGGGGCAGGGGGAAGACACAGACATACAAGTAAGTGTCTATCAAAGACAACTCCAAAGGAGCATGATAACAAAGTTCCTATTTTAAGTATATATCTTTAATCAGTCCAGCTTCAATATAGAACAAATACAGCTACACATATAGAATGCAATGGGATAAATCAGGATAATGGAATTTTAACACAGGTAATTCCACTAACGTTCACTTTGCAGAAGTAATGCACTGGCTACAGCTCTGCTGGGCAAGCCAGGCCTTGCACTACATTCCTCAGCTGGAAACTGGAGCAACATGCTGTAGCTGCATCCTGAGAAATTACAAAAACCAAGGATGTCTAGGATCTTGGTATGATCAGGACAGTTTTCTGGTCGTCCAGATACAGATTGGGGTCTTCCACTTAGTAACACCAAATTAAACTATTTCTTCAGTTGAGGAAATAACCTTGATAATAATGTGAAATAAAATTTCTCAAAAATTCATTGTATCTTGGACAAGAAAAGCCTGGTGTAAAGTTTCACTAGTTGGTGTAGGGTTGGATTTTTTGCTTGTTTGGTTGGTTTTTTTAATGACTTTCTGAATCCAATGAGATAAGAATGAACCATGACAGTAAACCAGACCATCCCTTCCACAAACCAAATGACAGAGCTGAGGTCTGCAGACTTTCTATATTCTTCCTTTACGTACAGGTGGTTCTAGTTCCACTGCTGTAGTAGGAGCAGCATCAGGGGACTGAGATACAAAAATCATTACCTATTGCTTCTCCTTTCAAGGGCCTGACCTATAGCCAGACCTCTGTACCCCTTCTTTTTTTTCCTGAGGAAAGGATAGGGAGATAGAGATGAAAGGAAGTAATTCAAATTCTTAACTCCTCAAGTTCAGTGCTTAGAACTATTTGTGTGAAGTAGGAGATGCAACCTCTAGAAAAACAAATCAGCTTCCCAGAGACCAAGGTGAAAAACTGTCCTCTCACAGCATAGCACTGAAGTTAGTTGTATGCATTTCCAATGATCATTGGAATTTTGAAAATAAATTCCCCAGTCTCAAACTCTCACTTATGTCTAATATGCACTTTCATTATTTTTCTCCTGGAATACCACTGAGGTAATTGAACAAAAAATTATGTACTATGTACTTCATGTCCTTTGCCATTAACTTTTTATTCAGAAGAGTTATTCAAAGATAAAAGGATTCTATAGATATAAATCTAGTATCTTCCTGTTCCAAAACATCCATACACATTCCTACAGAAGAGAAAAATTATTCTCTCCAGGAGCAGTTTGTTGGTTTGGGTTTTCTTAAATCTAAACTCATTTGATTTATTAACAGACTCTTTCAGAGCATTAGCATATATTTTTAATTTTATAAAAGTAAAATACAGTTTTTATTAATTATCTCTATTCCCACTGCTTCCATTAAGTGGCTTATTTTATCAACACTATCATTTCAGCATTTGCACAAACCACAGTAAAGCTTTTATGCCAGTAATGAATTCATTCTTAACAAATTCTTACCAGAATCATAGTTTGGTGGCTTCATATCTCCCTGATTCAATTCTGTGCCATATTTTAATTTGTGATATTTAGCCCTGAAAGGAAAAAAAAGAAAAAAAAAAGAAAAAAAAAGAAAAAGAAACTATTAGCACATTTAAAAAGTATCTCTAAACACATAAATGTCACCTGTCTTCACTTGAAAAGCCTCCTTTCTTCTAGGCTACGAACAAAACAAAACAAATAA
>NW_009232830.1:19470-24306 GCF_000690835.1 Fulmarus glacialis
AGCAGGACTTCAGATGTGTAATTTTGTTTAATTATTTCTTCCAAGGTTGACACGTAATTGCAGAGTGAATATTGATGAAACACAGGGATCAGCAGACTGCAGATTTTACAAAATGTTCTTGCTACGGAAAAGGTTCCTTCCCTGTGGACGTGGGCTACTCTCTGCTTCCCTCCCCACCTGCCCTTTTTTTTTTAGCCATCACTATGAAACATTTTTACTATCCATGTCAGTTCAGTGCCATCTACTTTGTATTTCATATTGTCACCTCTACTAAGCAAACCTTAGTTTTATTCTTCAGAATGCTGTGCTTTCCAACAGCAGCAGGCCCTCAATTAGAACTATTCTAAATGAGATTTAGCACTGACAGCAGTCCATTTACACCAGTTTCTCTTAAAGCTGCTAGATCTGCCACTTGACCAAACTAAAAAATGGAGACTTCTCTTCCAAAATATTTAGCCTACAGAAGGCCTGTTGTAATAAACCCCACAAAGCATGCTATACAATGACAATAAGAGTAGCTAGAAGAAAAAGGGAAACGCTTTTTAATTTGAAAAGCTTCATTCTACAGAGTCAGCGTCTATAGACTTTTAAACACACAAAATAATGCCACAGTAGTACAGCATTACAAATGCACATATATATTATTAAAGACTTATTAGAGTGTTCTTATAACACAGTAACAGAGAAACTGAGGCAAAGAGAGCCTTAGCCAGTTTTGCTACCTGTTCCCCCCTTCTCTCGCACTCACTGTAACTTTTGTCTCATGATTGTTTTCTGCCAAACATGAAAATTTAGGCAACTCTGAAAAACCCAATTCCCTATGAAGTTTTGTAGACATTCATAACTGGTAGAAAAGTGGCACTCATACTAGTTCCTACCCTGAACGAAAGGCAGGGAAGACCTGGGCATACAGCCTGGCAGTAGTGGGACGACCAATTAGCACGCACACATACGCAGTTCCAATGCAAATGTATAGAGCTAGGTGTAAGGCAGCAAGATGCAGGCTACAAAAGACAAAAAGGAAAAAAAACCAAAACCCTCACGTATACCAACATGAAAATGGGCTTCATTAGCTCCACTACTCACAAGGAAACTCCTCCACTTAAAATTTGTTTTGAAAAAAATTAATGGGTGTGACACTTCCTAATTGTATAAGGCAAGTCTCACTAAGCTCGAATGACTGTATCAAGAACGACTGTAGATAATGTTTTCAAGTTACCTGCAGCTCTTGATTGCTTCTCAGACATCATTATATTACTGTTTTCTTTCGCCTTTCCTATTTCATCATGAAAACTCATTACTTCTAACAAAATGGTGCTGAGGGAAGCGATGCTTGGTAGTTTTTATGCTTCAGTATCAACAGTACTAATTTCCTACTAATCCAGCTGCATTTTAATTAAAGCAAACATTGAATTCTGGATAAGAAGGGTAAGTGCAGAGTGAAGAAATGCCTCTTAAGCATAGCAACAAAGACAGATGAAGGAACTGACTTCCTCCTCAAGAGCTAGAGCACTAAGCTCTAATACTAATACAGACACAGCAGAAGAATCATGTCCTAACAAAGACAGACACTTGAAAAGCTGACAATCCCAAAAAGCAATCCTTATTTTTAATATTGCTGGGAAAGTTAAAACCAAAAAGCCATAGATCTTTGCCTGCACAAAATGACAAAAAACCCAATGCCAAACTCAAACTTGAATTCATTAGAAACAATTAGTATAAATTCAGGTATCTGAACAAGACACCAGTTAGATATGAAACAGAAACATGAATACCATGTCAGAGTACTTGACGCCTTCAGCTATGGTCAGCTTCTAAAGTTCAGAGGAATATCTTTAAAAAATCAATATAGATAGCTAACAGTCCATCAAGGAAATATTTTCTACACTTCTTCAGGCAGCAAGTATGAGATTTATTATTAGAAACTTTCTTACGGTACAGTTGAAAATGTCACAGGTATGAAAGACAAACAATCATCTTCTTTCTAAAGCATACTAAGGAAAGGGCTGAACACAACGATTCAGACTGCAAGACTAGAAGGGAGAGTCTTGACCATTCAGTTACACATATTGCAATCAAAGGCTATGAAACTTCTCACAAAAGAAACTTTAATTCTTTTCTATACAAATTCTGAATATAGCTTATTCCATTAGCATATTTATATTTAATCTATTTCTACAATAACAGAATGTCTCCTGCCCACCTGTCATGCTTAATTTCTCTGCTTTTTCAGAAATCACATAGTCCGCTTATTAACAGCTTTAAACTGGCCCTCTGCAGTTCACATTGAACTCTAGTTCACAGCAAATGTATTTTTTCTGTAATTAAGTACAACGAAAAATCAAAGTTTCTCCAACCTTTGTATCATCTGGTCAAAAACAAGGACAGTGGTTTTGGGGCAGGGGAAGAAGGAGGAAAACAAATCACAAAGATGAGCCTTTATTACCTGAAACTTGTTCAACTTGGATTATTTACCTCCAATTTCTGAAAATTACATCCAAATTGTTAACAGTATGCAGAGACTGAAAAATTACTTTAAAATAACTACCTAAAGGATACAACTTTATAGAAGGTATTTTGCATCTGAAAACTAGCCTTCAAGTTGTTTAGAAGGAAGCTATTTTGGGGCTGTGAAATTATGTTACAGGGTAGATGCTTTTACTCAGATAAGTATGAATATTACCATTGCTCTGGCTTTTGCACTTCATTACGCAATTTTCCTTTTTTGATTAGCAATGTTTTCTTTAAACTATGTGTCTTCTATGCAAACAGTGCTTGGAGACATTCAACATAGCTGCCACAACACTTCAAGGGTTGCTTAAGAAAATGCTAAAAGCTTTCATCTTTCTAAGTTTCCTAAGACTGAGAGCAGTGAAACTTTTCTGAATACTTCACACAGAAACAAGTTTCATCCTGATCAAAAAAGGCCACAATTTCTTGGAAATATCTGTCGCCAGACCTGAAGCATCTGATCCAGCTGTGCTGAGGGAGCCTGCCAAAACATCCGCAGAAGATCTGGGAGCTGCCGCCAAACCAAGAGACATAAACAAGAACGACTGCCAGGAACAGCACGGCGAGATATTCTACCCAGGGGAGAAGGCACCAGCCTTATGCTGATGAGACACACCAGTGCAGAAAACAACATAAAATTAAATCAAGTGTTTCTAGAGACATGGCTCAGGAGTACAGTTCTTTGGTTAAAATATGTTAAGACAGGAAATGAGCTAGACTAGATAAAATAGGACATGTACTTGAGAGAAACAGTGCTACATTTCAGCTAGCTTCTGAAAATCCAGAGGAAACAATGCAATTTACTGGTTGTGGAGCAAGTATTGATAAAGTAATAAAAAGTAACCCTCAACTGTCAACAGCCTCCCATTGTAATCTACTGGATGTTGGCAAAACTACGTTAAAACTGCAGTTGAACAAATGATAGTGCTTAACTATTAACTACCTCCTTCTATAGCTCTTTGCTATGTAGTGTATTAGGACTCTTCAGGAGAAATAACTGGGCTTCCTATACATGCAACAAAAAGGTAATCTTACAATTATTAACATAAGGACCAAACATTAAACTAAATTTGTCAGAAAAACATGATAATCTGTAAAACTAATTTTCTACCTTACCCACTATAAAATTACATAAGTGCCATGAAATAGAGAACAATGACAATGCTTCCAAATTTGTTTATCTATAGTAAATCTTGGAAACATTTGGTTGATAAAAGAAACGCTGAACATCCATTATACAAAACAGCAGCTCATAAAAGCATGTCTCTGAGAAAACCAATGTCGCTCATTTCTTGCTCACGGTTTCCTTAGGGCATTGCGAACACAGGCTACTCTGGACCACAATTTCATATTCTGTCCCATTACTCATAACTTACTTCATCTAGCTAAGAAAGATTTGGTGTGCTGCAAGGCCAGGACAGAAATGAAGGAATGTAGGAATGCTTCCCTGGTCCCTCTTACCCGCACCACCCTTCCCCTAACTTGACCAGAAATGTTTTCCTCCTACCTTGTAGGATCTCATCTTCCAGCTCTGAGATCCCAGTGGAAACAGCCAGCATCCCAACTGACTACTGCCTGACCAGGCTGATGCCTCATTTAGGAAAATGCTGGGAAAGAGAGCAGTGCTTTCACGCTCAGTATGTTGCCATTCTTCTAAGTATCAAGCAAGAACACTTGCTGGGAGGCATTTCCAGCAGGAAAATCTTCAGAAACTGGCAGATAATACTGCTGTTTAAAACCACAAACCCTTATAAATAGCTGTCTCCAGCACACACCATTCACAAGCACCACATTTACTTTAAAAACCATTGCATACCCTTACTGAAACTGTCAAACTAGATCGGATCAGCTGACTGTAGCCTACTGACCTGAGTAACCGAGCTTAATACCATACACTGCAGAAAAAAATACAAGAAAAGATAAAAGATACCTATGTAAAAACTGCTAATAAGAAGCCACCTAGTGTTTTTTCCTAATCCTGACAGTGACTGCTGCATTAGGATTTAAATGTTTTAATTTATGTGGATTCTACTGAATGCAACTGGGGGACATTTTCACTATCCTTACAGTAGTTTGATTGTTGATTTTATTTTTTAATCTAACAAAGCTTCTCTGAAAGCACACAGAAATGTATTTAAATAGTCTGATAATTTTAGATAAATTGCTAATTTACCAGGGTTATGAACACGAAGTATTAAAGACATCCCTAAGTAATCCAGAATAGCTGCCTCAGTTTTGAAATACAAGAAATCCTACTGAATTTATATACCTTAGGGCATATCTTTAGAATCATAGAATGGAATCATAGAATGGTTTGGGTTGGAA
>NW_009232831.1:0-6684 GCF_000690835.1 Fulmarus glacialis
AATGATTCTATGATTCTATGGTTCTATGTTTTATTTCTTTCAGCTATCTTTGACAAAGAGGACACAAAATGTATTTATAGCAACGTTACTTCCTCATGTGGAGTGAAAACCTACCTGTTTTTGTCTGCAAATGTTAACATTTTACATAAACATTTCCAATTTATTCACTTCACTTTGGATTTGATCTCATATTATGGTAATTATTTCAGAGAAAGGCATTGTTGTGTGTAGGGAGTACAATATATATTTTACCTACCTAGCTGTACAAGTGATAAGGCAGTCTCTTTGCACGCTCACATCATCAAAACATACAAACAAATCTCTTTTGCAAATCTTTTAAAAATGTAATCTTTAATCACATGGTCCTTATTCCACTCTTGTGTGTTATACTGCCTGTCAATAACTGTTCTCTGTCGAATATATCTGTAAGTGTAAAGTATGTATTCATTATCATTCTGCCATATGTCCCATGGACAACTATCCAGACATGATTTCTGCATAAAGATTCCTTCAGTTTTCCCTAATTAGGAAGAATCATCCATGACCATCTGTCAGCCTCTGTACCCAAGTCCTACAGTCCTAAGCAGGACTTGGATCCTTATCAAGTCAAAATTCAACCAGCAATTGCTCACCTTGCCGTGCCAATACAGCTATTAATGGCCACGGTAAATTAACACAATGTGTTTCCTCCCTTTCCAATTCATGGCTAAGAAGATGCTTTCGAATCATAGACTCAGGGTGCCTAAGACTTCCTGAGTGGGCTGTGAGTGGCACTGAATTAAAGGTTTACTGTAGTCTTTTTTGCTTAAAGAACTTTACTCTGGGGAAGTACATACAATAAAAGACTTATGTCTCCTTCCCCCCATCACACATCATACATTTTATTATATAAAAGGAAGTTTTCTGCTCTTCTTTAGGGTTTTTGCTTTTTTGTTTCGGGTTTTTTTTTTTGGGGGGGGGAGGTTGTGGGTTTTTTGGTTTAAATAAAGTAATTGTTATTACTTATTGGCAGGGGTCCATTCATGTGTCAGATTAAGATGTCTGCCAGACCAAGCTTGTGAGTGAACTTGTCCACTACACTTTCTTGTTTACAAATACAGGGAGCCCACAGGTAGCAGTTAGCACACACTTAGCTGATTAGACTAGGGTATGTATAGAGTTATTTCTGTAATTACATAAGACCTTAAATTTCAAAAAATTCTGATGAGTTTTAGGGTTACATGATTGCTTGATAAACAGCTTGGCATGACTGTTTTCTACTGAGATATGAAAAGCTGCAGCTTGGTTAGTTTTATTAGACATGTTGTTGTTTCTCTTTCTTGCTAGGACAATTAACTTCTAGAATCATGTTTAAAGCGTATTCCCACCGATCTGTTCAACTAAAGCTATGGAGATGTTACACATTTTTTCTTATATATGCATAATTTCAGTAGTCTTGATGATTGGCCTGGGATCCATATTGCAGCTAGAAAGGCAAGAAAAAACCCTACGAAGGTATATGAGGTTATTCTAGTTTTGTGTATTGTCTGAGGTTTTTGGTCTGAATTAAACTTGCATTTGTTTGAATCTCTGCTCTCATTTTTAATACAGTTTTGCTATCAAATTTTTGTCACTTGAATCATTTTGTGGGGCAAATTCTCAGCTGATATAAATAAATAGAGTTGAATTAATTTCTGTGATGCTTTTATTCACCCTACCTGAGAATCAGCTTTTGTTGCCAACGGACTCCCTGAAAGTTTCTCCAGTTAAAACTGGGGAGGTTTCTATACATGTGTATAATGGAATTCCAACTCTTTGTGTTATACTTAAAATGTCAAATCAATTTCCTTATGGAATAGCAGCAGAAGTAGAGTTGTTAGAAAAGAATATAAAAATATTTAAATGTGTAATGGATATACCTTTAAACTGTTGTAAACCATGATTTGAGTGGCATGTTTAGGAAGTACTTTAGCAAGGACCACCCAACCAATCGAGGATGAGCATCACAAGAAGCAGTGCAAGTGCAGCAGTGACCGACCTGAGCTGGCTTTGGTGCCCAATAACTCCATGCAATACACCACCTCTCCTGTCCTGAGTGACCACCATAACAGATGGATCTCAAAGTCATGGACTAAGTGAAATCAACCCGTATTTTGTGGACATTTTATGGACATTTTACAGGAATGGTCCACAGGCTAAGGGAATGATATCTGTGTATATATCAAAGGATGGGAAGGGAGGAGGTGTTTAATGAGAATGTATTGTGTAGTGCGGGACCTGAGCATGACATAAATTCTATGGAATAATGGATGGATATTGTACTGGCTTTGGCTAGGATAAAGTTAATTTTCTTCAAAGTAGCTTGTATGGGTTTATGGTTTGGATTTGTGAATGTCCTGGTTTCGGCTGGAATAGAGTTAAATTTCTTCCTAGTGCTGTGTTTTGGATTTAGTATGAGGAGAATGTTGATAACACACTGATGTTTTCAGTTGTTGCTAAGTGCCCTATAGTCAAGAACTTTTCAGCTACCCATGTCTGCCAGGTGCACAAGAGGCTGAAAGGGAGCATAGCCAGGACAGCTGGTCCGGCTGGCCAACGGGGTATTCCATACCAGATGATGTCATGCTCAGTATACGAATGGGAGGCGTGGTCCAGGAAGTAGCAATCACTGTTTTGGGCATTGCTCGGCAGGTGGTAAGCAATTGCATTGCGCGTGACTAATTTTGTATATTCTATCATTATTATTATTATTATTATCATTTTCCCTTCCTTTTGTGTTCTATTAAACTGTCTTTATCTCAATCCACGAATTTTGCTTTTTTTTTCCTATTGTCTCCCCCATCCCACTGTGGGGGGTGGGAGGGAGTGAGCGAGCGGCTGTGTGCTGTTTGGCTGCCTGCTGGGTTAAACCACAACAGCGACCAAAACGGTGTTGATGACGCACTGATGTTTTAGATGTTGCTGACCAGTGTTTATACAGTGTCAAGCAAGTCCTTTTCTGTTTCTCAAATTGCCCTTCCAGCGAGTAGGCTGGGGGTGCACAACAAGTTGGGAGGGGACACAGCTGGGACAGCTGACCCCAACTGACCAAAAGGGTATTCCATACTATATTATGTCATGCTCAGCAATGAAAGCTCAGGGAAAGAAAGAGGAAGAGGGGACATTCAGGGTTATGATGTTTGTCTTCCCAAGTAACCATCACATGTGATGAAGCCCTGCTTTCCTGGAAATGGCTAAATATCTGCCTGCTGATGGGAAGTAGTCAATTAATTCTTTTTTTTTTTTTTTTTTTTTTGCTGCGTGTTTTTTTTCCAACCAAGGATTTTGTCTTTATCTCAACCCACGAGTTTTCTCACTTTTACCCTCCCGATTCTCTCCCCCTTCCCACTGTGGGGAGTGGGTGAGCAGCTGTGTGGGTCAGAGCTGCCTACCAGTGTTAACCCACAACAACATTTTATCAGCTATTTATGTGGAAAAACAGTAACTTGAAACACTTACTAAATATTGAGAACTGGAAAGGAAATATTAGACTGAGAAGGGACAGAATCAAGTCCTGTCCTAAGTAATTGACTTTATTAGTCAGCTTCTCAGGTTTTAAAGAATGCACTCACATTTCGCTTGCAAAAAAAGTTTCTAGTTTCCTAGGGGTTTTCTTTTCTTTGCATTATGTACATAATAACTCTTCATTATGATTAAAATGCACCAAGAGTCAAAATAGTGATGTGAAATGTAACAACTACTGAAATCCAGCATACTTTCAAATTATTCACGAATGAAGGGAAATCACCAGCTTTTATACCTGTAAAACTGGCAGTTGATTAGATAATTTCTGTTGTGCTGAGCAGGGTACTCATTTTTTTTGATAAAATAGTCTACATATTATATGAGAGAATCAACAGCAGAGTTTGAATTAAGAGCCTAAAGAGAGCAGTTTATAGCGAATTGAGGCAAGCAGCACAGATGCTTACAGACAGTGCATATCGTTGACAGTGCTCATCTCAAAACAACATACCACAATAACCGGAGGTTATCTTGCAGACAAAGCAGGAAATATGGAATCCAGCAAGAAATACGACACAGAAGCTTTCACTGCTCAGAGGCTGCAGGCTGGGAACTTCTTATGGTTAGAGACATTATAGACAATTTGACCTTGCCTCTAGGTCCCAAAATTTTCATATTGCACATATGCCATTTTCTGCTCTTAACATCCAGCTTCAGTAGTGCTCACTGTTTAGCTGCTGTGCCTGTGTGTCTTTTTGCAGTACATTTTTCTTAAAATATGTGATTATATAGCACTTGCTGATAAACAAGTTGAGCATTTTATTCACAGATGGCTCTTTCTTACTGCCACAGTTTATCACTACTCTAAAAATTTCACAGTTTTTCATTTTGCTGCTAAGATACCAATGCAAAGTAAGTTTTGAGAGGTTATGTTTTAGTTAGTAACAGTTTTTACCAGGCCAACAGATACTAATTCATACAATTTTTCACTAACACATTTTATTTTTCAGGGAAGAGGGAGAATTGGTCAGTGGTCATATGCATGTTTCCTAGACTTCTGGGACAAGAATAGCTGAATTTGGAACTGGTCCTATCTGGGCACTAGAGCAATGCTTTGTCTGCTAAAGCACTTTCCTGCTATTTGTTGTTGATTTTATGGAAACCAGCCTCTTTGAAAAGTCTGGGTCCAGTTGTGGCATTTTGCAACTTCTGAATATGTAGTCATTACTGTGCAGATAAATTAATATCCCTTTTGAACTAAAGTATCATTTGTCTTTTTTCATAATCATTGAAGGGAGTGGAATTACTTGCTGAAATTTGAGTTACATTTGTATACATCTGTTCCACTGATGATTTCTGAGATTATTTAGCCACCCAGATTTCTGAGAGTATTTAGCCACCCAGCTTCCATGATATCAGTGGGTATTAGACATCTAAGCATATTTATAAGCCTGCTTCAAAATTAAATTAAAGAATTAAGGAATAAACTCAAAAGATATGAAAGACAGTTACTGGAACATCTGTTGGATCTCAAAGGTATAATTGTGACACATGGCACATGTCACCTTCAGTGACTATGTCCCACCAGCACTGAAAATTAAGAGAACTGGAAGATGGCCATATGTCAGCCAGAAGAAAACAGAAAGTCTTGAGCAATAATAAACACTCACTCTAATTTTATCCAGTTTGGGGAACAGTTTGTACACTGTTTAAATGGGACGATAAACAATCTGTATTTCATATTTTGTAATTTCAGAGTGCTGTTATATTAGATGGCATTACCAATTTCCTCAGAGAAGGTGTGTTTATAAAGACACAAAATAATAGCACCTGTATTAGGATCATTCTTCAAATAAGCTTGAAGGAGAAAAAAAAAGTTTCATCAATACTTAGATGACTTCTAAACTATTTTCAAAGCTAATAGTCCCTTAATAAGTCAAATCTACTAAGGAAGCAGGGACAGCCTTGTTTTATAACTGACATAACAGTGGAAGTGTAATGCAAACAATTTTGACCCAGTCTCATGAAGAAAGTAGGTGAATACAAGGACTAAGTACCACGAATTCCAAAGCCAGAAAGGACACTGTAGAATCCTCTCTCCACACACACAAGCTAGATAATTTCTCCTGAAAATTGGAATTAAATATATTCAGAAAAGAATAATCAAATTTGCCTTAAGAAGGTAGTAAAGAACAATTTTCCTCCTGCTTCCTTTGAATGAGACATTCCAGTGCTGTGTAAATATACCTCAAAAGTATTTAGAGCTTTTTTCTGGTCTAAATATATCTAACTTCAACCTCTGGGCACTGAATTTTGTGCTCTTGTGAATGGGTAGAAAGCTTTTTGTTATAAAATATTTTCTTTTTCTCTCAGACTGCCCTTAGACAGAGGTAGCTGATCTTCATAAACCTCAATCATCCATCTTGTTTGCCAGATCTGAACTACAGTGTTTCTGATCCACCAAGTACAACATATGATTTTTTTGAAAAATACTGTGTATATGTAAGTTATTTTTACAGTGGGATGGATATTTCCACAATAAATTTTGTATTCAACATAAAGGATTTTAAATTCTATATATTCATCTTCCGAAAATAATCAGAAAATCAATATGACTATTTTTCAGGGCTGTCATCTAAAGGTAATCACCTAAAAAATACTCTAGATCCCTACTGTGAAAGACTGATAGAAACTTTACTGAAGTCAGTTCAAACAATACCATCAGCTTCATTGGGGTGTAATTTACTCCTTACATACTTTGCTTCAAATCAATAAATCAGGAGTATTTAAAGTTTTCTAAATACATACAGTCTTGGATCTGCCACCATTCAGCTGTTTAACTTTAAGCAGGCCAGTTACCCACTGAATCTGCTGAGATAATTAATGGATTTATGAACAAGCATGTGCACAAAGAATTCAGCAGCAGTATATATATACATATATAAGTATTTCACAGGTATTAAAGCTAGCAGCCATCATCAATTGCAAAAGACTACTATAATTATTATTATCCCGTATAACAAATTTAAAAAAAGGTTCTGTTGAAAAGGGCAAACGAAAGGACGTAGTTGGTGAGTTGCCATTTTAATAGCCTGATGGCATCCTGTTATGCTATTTTGAAGAATCTGGATTATTTTGTTTATTGGCATTTATGTGGGTTCTAAAAACAAATATATATATACTGTCCTGGTTTCGGCTGGGATA
>NW_009232832.1:0-20834 GCF_000690835.1 Fulmarus glacialis
GGCCCGCGTTTCCCCGGGCGGCCCGGGCAACCCCTGGGCACCGACGGGCAACTGCAAAAGCGAGGGAGGGAGGGAGGGAGCTGAGCCCGCTTCGCCTTGCCCGAAGCCAGGCAGGCGGGCTTCTGCACTCCCGCCTCTCAGGTGAACAGGGACACGTGTGTTAATTGCGTTATCTTCTCCAAAGAGGTGAACTTTTCTCAGCTTTGGGATTTCTGTGCGATTTCCTCTCGACTCTGGGAGCTTGTGAGTGCACGTTTGCTCCAGAGCTGACG
Source organism: Fulmarus glacialis (assembly GCF_000690835.1). Taxonomy (NCBI): domain Eukaryota; kingdom Metazoa; phylum Chordata; class Aves; order Procellariiformes; family Procellariidae; genus Fulmarus; species Fulmarus glacialis. The sequence continues at coordinate 273 of NW_009232832.1, forward strand.
TAGTGGGGCAGTATTACTTAGTGGGGGTGTTCATTTTACATACTTACAAGTAATATTCTGAAGCCTAATTTTTAATTTTTTTAGATAACATTCATTTAAGCATGTACTCTCTGTAATTTTAACAGGCATTTTAAGGTATTTTCCACATACCTTTTCTCTAGGTATGCTTTGCTTCGTGAGGTGCGAGTGCAACTCTACAAAAGCTTCTAAGCCTTGAAGAGACTACTACTGTGAACAACCTTCTCACTTTCCAGATTTGAGCCCTTAGTATTTATTCCGAAATACATAAACTAGTGTAGAAACAAATATTTAAGATTCCAAGTACTCACAGTCCATAGTTGAAACAGTTACATTTATTACGTAGAAAAAGAAATCCCAGCTGAAGTTGCTTAAAGTTTTATACATCTGCCTCTTACAGTCAAGCTACTTTAAAATTCCAGGGACTGCCATGTGAATTCTGTATGAATCATGTCTTATTTTTAAATGAATGGAATTTCACACTGAAAATATTCACGGCATATTAAAGCAATATCCATGGCCTGGCTTAGACTAACAAAATCCAGAAAGTTCAGCATGGGAGCTGAATTTATCCTCATTTCACCTCTGTATCCTGGGTTTCTAAACATTTCTTCTCACAAATTACGTAGTTATTCATTGTTTGACCCTTCCAGGGCTTTAGGTTTAGTGAAGTGAGTAAATGTCAGGTGGCCGAGTTCTGTTCCAAATTACTTCAGACTTTACACCATGGTAACTCTGTTTGTTTCAGAGCTGTTATTCTAGATTTACCTGACTGTAACTGGATACTGAATTTGTTCAATAACTTATGTCATATTTTGTGACTTTTGTCAGCTCAAGCCAGGCTTTTAATACAGGATTTGTTTGTAAATTGGATAATGCACAATTTAACTGATTGTCCTCTTTAATAGGACTTGCAGAATTGGAAATATAGATGTAACACATGTTTTTATTACAGGCAAGAAACCACAATGCTGTTTTGTGTGGCTAAAAGCTATAAGCAGTTCTGATGACCTTTTTAGTGGAAATTCTGGTATGACAGAACTAAAAGCTTTAGGGAAACTATTTTATGTGTACAAACATAAATAGCCTTGCAAAGGCAAGATGAGAAGGACTTTTAAAATTAAAAAAAAGTCTTAAAGAATTCCAGTAATGACATTCTGAAATAGAGACAACTTAAATATAGGAAGCTAATATTTTCCCCTCTGGTGGCTGGACCTCAGAGGCTTCACAGATTTCTGCATCTAGCTTCCCCTTAGTGTGAGGTGGGCTTCACCATGGTCTAGGATCCCAAGGAAAGTTACAGGAGGCCTGTAGAGAGCTGCAGGGGTTTAGCTTGGGACAGAGGATTTACTGTTTCGTAAGTCAGGTTCTTGGTTTGATCCTGTTCTATGTTAATGCGTCTTTAGGGGGCATTTAGGTAAAGTTTGTTTGCAGTGTAAGAACCTAGAAAGACGTATTTTAAATTATTGAAGTCTGTAAAGGGAAAATGCCTCATCTTTTTTATTATACAGGAAATTTGGTATCTAAGTATGAGTGATTAGGAATGGATTGGCAAAAACTTACTTAAATATTGTCACACTAAGTGGAAACAAATTTGATAATGCTTATTTGAAGTATCACTTTTGATAGCCGTATCCTTGTTTTGGAGAAAACATATGGCTTAAGGCCTAATTTTGAATGTGAGACTCAAAGAACTGTTTGTCCTATGAAGGAGAAAGTTAAGGTAAATATTCTGAAGTCTCTGCTGAGCTGCAGCCTAATCTAGATGTTATACAAAGGTAAAAAGTCTGTAATTGTGACTTCTGTCACTACATTTCTTCACCATGTTTCTTTTTCATTTATCATTTTTCCAAGTAAATTTCAGTTGGTTCCTCTCATTTAAAGTTTGGAGCATGATAGATTTGCACTGACATGCATGCATTACATAATTCCAAGAGGTATCCATATGCAATAATGGTTAAGAACAAGTGTAAAAGGGAGAGTACATTTAGGCTGAGAGGACTGAATCACTCACCACTTCTTCCAATGGATGTAGCTGGCTGAAGAAGCCCATTATTTTGAAATGTGCCATCATATAGCGCATTCGAATGATGTGTAAAGGTTTGACAGCTGTGAAACTAATCATTCCTGATTAGCAGCTGTGGACATGGTGATAAAAATTTCTTCCTTACAAGAGCTTACAATAAAGACTGCACCTTGGTAATTACCAGATAAAGCAATCTCGCTTGCAAGAATTATATAATACGTAAGAGAAAAGTCCACCTGATGTTTTAACATGAGGAAGATATTGCTCACAACAAGCAGGAGTGAAATTCAAGGGCATTCATTACTTTGATACGGTATAAAGGAACGAAGATGCTGGCATGGAAGTGATTAGAGATACTGCCATGCAAAAGGGGAGGTGGCTGGATATTTACTGGGAAGGCTGCAGTCAATTCTGCAGGATTTGAGTTCTCCCTAATTTTACTCCTAGGACTTCAGCCATTCTTTGAGGAGGAAGACACTGATTTAAGCTCACTGATCTTGAACAGCTGCTCAACCTTTTTTCAGTTTTCTGTACAGAAGAGAAGCTTGTAGTTGTAAATTTTATTGCTCCTTTAAACAGAAAGACTTTTTCGTATTTCAGTCTTTTTCTCATGACCATAACAGAAATAGATTCTGAAGTCTTCCTAGTATGAAGTAGTGTATTTAGATGTGTTGATGGATTTTAGAAAACATTTGCTCGAGATTTAAGTGTGTTTTACCAAATATTGCTTAAATTTTCATCTTTGAAAAAGTGGAAAGACATTTAGAGTATAGAACTAGAAGACAAGTTTCCAGTCCTGTGTCTATGAATCCAATAGTCACCTCCTGCGTCATCAAAGACAAATTAGTGAAGGTTTCTGTACCTGGGTTTTGTAGGTACAATATGGAGAAAATAATTACAGGGATATTCTGAAAAACACTGTGTGATGCCTAGTGAATGGAAGCTATATAAGTTCTTAAAATGTTTAGTGGAATTGTATATAGTTTTTTCAGTAATTCCTATGAAGTTGGGCTAAAAATACCCAAACATGAGAGTATCCACTTATATGGAAATCAGTACTTTATTTATCCTATTTATTTTGCAGACAGTATAAAGACACTATTTTACTTGATGTAATTCTAAAAATTAGATTGCTCTGTAAAACACTTTGGTTGTGGCAATCCCAGTACAAGTCAAAATTATCGCAAGGATGTCACAGAAGGCAGAATTTGAGTACTCAGTTGCCTCAGGATGAGTGATACGACTTCTGAAATGTGGACATTACAAATAGACTTTCCAGGAATAACATCACATCACTACCCACATGCATCTGTGGGTAGTTCGTTGAGCTTTTTCAGAAAATTCACAGGCTTCATAGTTAATATTCATCCCTCTATTACATATATAAGTGTAAATACTTAGTGACAGAAGAGATCATAAACTAGTTGGAAACTTTTTTTTTCTTTGTCTCACCTTTTCCTCTATCCCATCCTTTTCTGTCCCATATATATATATATATATATACACACACCCCCCAATTAGTCTCTCTAAGTGAAACAACCTCCAAGACGCCAAATTTGGGCTAGCTGCTCAGGTAAAGTCGGTTGTTGGGTTTTTTTTGTTTTGGGTTTTTTTTTTTATGACTTAGTAAAATGAGAAATAACATAGTATGAATATCATTTAATACCAGAACTGGAAACAGGCTACAGGTCTGCCGATTTCCATCCATACTGACTGGACAGTGGGAAAAAAAAAATGGAAATTTACAACATCTTTCCTAAAAGTCAGTAGAGAAGAGCAGACTAAACTGATTGAACTGTACAGTCCCACAGGACCTTTAATCGCTAATGGGGATAGCTTATCTGGAAATGGTTATGATACCCGTTCTGTCTCCTGCAGTGGTTTTGCTGTCTATGGAGCAGCAGCCTCGCTATGCTTTACAGCTTGACGAGTTAAGGTAAAACACCAGGTTGTGATCTGTGGCAGACAACTGTAGGACAGAAAACCAAACATATGTTGTACAAACATATATCCAGTATAAGCTATCTCACTGATGACTTTTCACTTCCAAATATTCTCTTCTATGTTTGCGAACACGTATACGTTTTATTACGCATGTTTTGCTGGCATGAAAAATGTGACAAAATTATTTGCTTCAATTTCTGAGAGTGACTTTAGAACTTACATTTTTGTGCTTTTCAGGATTTCAGCAAAAAACAACCAAACAACTGTTACTGTAGATGTCCTATTGTCAGGGCAAAGAGGCGTTAGTGAGAGTAAAGTATTCACAGGCATGATATCTCCTGTATCCTCACTCCACACTTTAGGTACCTTGTATGCAGATTTTAAGTAAGATCTTGAAATGCAAAATTAACTTTTAAACTGGTATTTTTTCAATGTGTTGGTAGGCCTTTGTTGAACAACTGTCTCACTTAAATCTTGTTAATAATCCAGTATACACAGAGAGGTGTATTACTCCCAATAATTTTAAAGGATTTAAGAATTAGTAAAATAGATCTTGGGTTTGTTCATATTCTACAAAAGTTTCTGGAGTGTTTCAGATATTACTCTTTCCAGCTTTTATAAAAGTAATTTCTTTCACAAGACACTTCAAACTCTTTTTCTGGTTATAGAACCTTTGCTGTTGCAGGTATTTGTTGTACTTCTTCAGCTTACAAGAAGGTCATATAGCGTATGAAATTTCAAAATAAATATCCGATCTTCTCCAAGTAATTATTTTATAAATAAACTGAAACACTCTAATTTTGGCAAAAATGTTAACTGTCAAACTTGGCAAAATCCTGTGATTCTGTGAAATTATCTACTGCTTTTTGGAACAAAACATGCATAGTTGTGTGGACAAAAGTGTCCTTGTGGAATGGAATACATTCTTATGCTTTTTAAGCATTTGTTCCTGATACTGAAGATTAATATATGAAAATCAGACAGAAGTAGAGAGCACACAATATAATGCCTGTGCCTTGAATTCAGTTGAGTTTTTTTTGAAAGAAATTATGTTCTTGTTATAATAGGTGGTACTCTGTAGTAGCCTGCTAAATTGGAAGTTACATAAGGATTTTCACCATCGTCTTGTGTCTGAATGTTGTCTTTACATACTCGTAACTTAATTAAATATTCTTCTTTCCTGCCAAAATTTTTATGTTTGGTTTTAGTCCAGAGGTTGACTTTCCTGGAAAGCTTATGGGAAAATCCTTCGCCTGATTTCGATTAAAAAAATTTTTTTTATATATATATATATACACACACACTTTTCCCATTTGAAATGTAACTGGGGAAAGAGGCTGCTGTTGTATAAAAACAACTATATAATTTGACAGTTTTAGCCTGGCCATTTCTCATTGAGTGTTTAATTACTTTTTAAATAAAAGATTGAACAAATATTTTAAAAATCTGGTGTCTGTTTCTAGTTTATTCTTAGTTGCTTCATGCTGTTTGTTTTCTGAAAGACTTGTACCCTGGTTGCTACCATGTGGTGAGGCTCGTACTGCTGTGCTTTTAAACTGCTGTAAGCTAGCATGAATTAACACATATTATGCTTGCCGCTACCTTTGGTGGGGATAAGGCTTCCTTGGATGCTTAGTTAGGCCTTAAGGGAGATGTTATACCCACTATGTAAAGCAGCTTTTATTATTGAGAGAATTAGACTTTTTGGTGGTGGATTGCAGCATTGATTACAAGATTCTTGATCACACATGAGCTTTGTAACCTGAACACTCTGGTAAGTTGGAAGAAGTAGTTGCCTCTCACCTCTCAGAAATAGGCCCTGAAATCACAATGCTATAAATACCCATGAGTGGTTACCTGATTTGCCTACCGAAATAAAGATGGAATATTCACATAACTAAAGGTCTCTACAGTTGTTTGCAGGATTGTAGACTTTAATAATGTTACATAGCTGGTATCTCTGTAAGAGGTTTTAAAGCTTTATAGAAAATTGTAATATTATTAGATCCGCTTGTTCTATAAAACTTCCTATTTTGGTCTTGAAAAGTGAACATGTCCTAAACATTAAAAATTTGCTTAATTTTGATTAAAATTGGGTATAAGATCTGTCATGTCCTAAAGCCTGCTAAAGTCCTTCCCCTGTTTTAAAGGAGTCCTGAATGAAGATACTCTGGCAAAGTCTTTTTTCTCACAGTAAATTGCGACCTGATGTATCCCACCATTGAAGGCAGCTGGGGGAGTATGCAGGTTGAGTGATTGAATTGCAGAGACTTTCTGTGTGTCACTTCTGACATGTAAATGTCAGTTCGGTTTGTAAGTTTAAGCCTTTGTCTAATCCGCTCTGGGCTTTGCTGGGACGGAATACAGCTACTGAAAAGTAAAGCAGGATCTAGCATTAACCATAGAAGTTAAGACTTATTAAAAACAAATGCCATGGCTCTCATCAGAGTAGGAGTTTAGTTATGTCATGGCTATTTCTCCTTTAACGTGTGTAGGTATGTAATTTTCTTTTTTTCTGGTGTGCTTAAGAGGTGACTTACCAAGGAAGAATTTGGCCTGCAGTATGCATCAGAATGATTAATAATACAGGGGTGGTATAATATATGTTTTTTCTCAGAAATCTGAGTGCTTTTAGATTACATCTGTTTTGTGTGTCTAATTGCCTATGCAATTATCCTTTAGGAAATGCGTACATCTTGAGTTTTCACTAAAAGTTTTGCTTGTCTTTTCAGAGTAGTTTCTACTTTTAAACTGTATTTAAAAAAAAAAAAAGATATGTGACCTTACTTGGCACAGAAGGTCACGTATCTTGGCTTTCCATCTGGTTAAGTAATTCAGTTGAAAAATGAGCTAAGCAACAGAGCCATTTTTGTCATTTTTGTGAGTGCCTTACAAAAATACTTGCTTGAAATGCTTTTACTTCACACTTCTTCACAGCTACCTTCCTGCCCAGTGCTAAACACAGCCCTCTGTCTTCACTGCATTTTGTGCCTCAGAAAAAATGAATAGCAGTGTCTGGGCTTGCATATATAGGAACTTTTCAGAAAAAATATTCCATATTAACTGCTTGGACATTCTGGAATATTAATTTGAGCTAACTTCAAAAGTGTATTGATTAAATCACATTCAAATCTATTATGGATACTTCTATTTGGAAGTGACTTTTGTTTGTTTAGCTGACTTCTAAAGTGAATTAGACAAAAGCATTTTACAGTCACTTTTAAACTCTATTTATGGTTTAATAATACATTTTAAAAGCTTATTCAGATTAATCTTCTGAAGGTTCTGGGTAATAAACCCTGCTAAGTTTTGGTAGGGTGAATGATGAGGTTACGATGTCTAGTTCCCTGTTCTGCTCCTCTCCTTAGGCTGCTGGGCAAAGCGGCAGAACAACATGTATGCTTACTGTGCAGCCCGGGTAGTTCACAAATGGTACGTAGCGCAAACTTATGTTCAGAGAAAGCAAATACAGTGGACTGTGAACTGGGGAGTCACGAAGCACAGACAGATTGCTTACTGTGCTCAGCAATGGCCATCTTTGGCAGAAGGTGAGGCAGGCGGCGAAAAGGGGTAACATCTCCAGTGTTCCCTAACATCTTCAGTTGCAGGATTTGGCAGGACTTGTGTCAGTAGCATGAGCGTCTCTGTGTAAATGAGCTTTCTGTCTATAAACTGTGAAGTGGGAGTGTGCTTTCTCCTGGAAATCTGCAAAAAATGAAGGCGTTAAGTTAAACTGTTTAGGTTTTTTGTTTTTTTTTTTTAAAGTTTCTGTTTTCCTGATACTGAAGGTGTGTCTTCCAAGAGAGTTGCTGTGGAGTAAGGCAGGATGTACACAAAACCCGTTGTTCCACAGTGGCTGCTGTTTTGGGTATTATTGAATATTCTTGTTGAATGTGAAGTAGTTCATTATCCTGGAGTGTTCAACTCATTACACATGGAAGGAGTTATTCAGCATTTGAATTTGCACTGTAAATTTATACCCTCAATTAATACAGAGTAGCTTCTGTGTGTAGATAAGCTGTAAGAGTCCTTTTTCATTCACGGAAGGCCATGTATCCTTGAATATCTTTCCACGCTCCTCCAGCAGTACAAAAGTCTGCTTCTCATGTTGTGGACACCCCTGATGCCAAAGATACTCATGCAGTGAGGCCATCCTGCAGAAACTGTGTGCAAGAGGAAATTCTGAATGCAGTTAGTGGTGGGATAAGGCGCTCTTCCTTCTCTGGAATTATGATTAAATTCTGTACAGATTGATTTGGATGAACATGTGGAATCTTCCTCATTTATGTGGTTCTGGCTAGGAAACTGACTGCTTTTCAAACTTGGTGTGTAGTAATGCATATTAAACTCCTTTATAACCTTTAAGTAGTTATGCATTGCTTTCTTCTTTTGTAATTTAGTCCCAATAATCTGGAATTTTCCTGGTAGTAACCTACAAAAAGCCCAAAAATATGCCCCCTTGAACATTCCTGATGCTTCCCTAACTGAATACTCCCTTTTGAGTAACGAAACAGATCACATTCTTTGGCATGGGCTCTGCTCTTGACCTCAGAAAAACAGTCTTGAAAATGAATTCAACCAGTTCAGAGCAGTTGGAAACAGCTTTTTGGAAGTGCTACTAGGTGTTGGTTTCTAGTTGCTGCTGAGGATACCTGGTTTTGTGCCTGACGTCCTTCTGTCAAGGCTAGTATAAGTATTGTTCGTAGACTTGTAATGATCTATATTCTGTATTTTGCTCGTGTAAATGAAATGTTTCATCCTTGCTGTATATTAGGACTTTTAAAACTTTTTTTTTTTAAATGCCTTTTTTTTTCCCTACTTGCATTCTGTCTCTGCCTTTGCAACCTGTGAACTGGCCCATTTTGCCTTTCTGTGTTGCATTTTATTCTGTCAAATATTGTATAATATGTAAGCTTGTATGTATTTGTTTATGCCAGTTGGCATTTTCACATACATTTGAAAAAGTCCAAGAAAACTCAAGTGTTTCAGGATATTTTAAAATGCAAATGTAGAGGTTATTTTAGAAATAAATTAACTGATGTTTATTAATAGCTGATGAGGAGAGAGGTAAAGGGACAAATGTTGCATGTACAGTTATTGTACACTCACATGGCAATAGATTTCCAGATGCTTCCAGAGTACAATAAGATGAGGGTGGGAAGAAAAAAAAAAACAGATAAAGTAAAATGATTTGTTTTATTTAGTAAATAGTAATGGACTAGGAAAAAACAGAGAGAGAAAAATAAAATGTTTGGTTTTATTTAGTAAATAGTATTGGACTAGGAAGAGAACTCCTATTTTATTGCAAAAGTGGTGCTGCCTTAGTGGGACCATTCAGCTAGCTTATTCATTAAACTGTCAGAAGAAAAAGAATAATAATATTAAATGGTCTCCGCGGAGTGGAAAGAAACCATAAGCCCCACTAAAACACAGGAAAGTTTCACATTTGCTGGCGTGTTCACCCACAGCAGTGGGGCACTGGTGCAGGTTTACAGAGAGTGAAGATGCCGGTCCATGCCCATTTGCCTCAGGAAGTGGATGGGGCTCCTCTCCTTTCTTACCTTCACCCCGCGTCCTTGGAGGAATCGTGCTCATCCTCGATTTTTGCATTGAAGTTTGTAAGGCTGTGCTTCAGCTGGAGGGGGTGTCCCTGTCCTCCCCCTGCCCACCCACCGCAAGTCGCTGCCTTCTTTTATGCTGCTGCTAGCATTCATTAACGGGGTGATTAGTTGGGTAATAGGCATGGTCCAGTTGGAAAGGGATCGGGGTTTTTGTCATTGTAGGATTAAGGCTCTAATCAGCTACCAGACCTTGCCCTACACCAGTGCTATTCTGGCACAACTGAGAAGTCGGGACCATCTTTTTTGCGGGGGGACAACATAAAATTAGGTCAGTTTTAGCTTAGAACTATGCCCTGAGCATGTGGCTGGACATGATGCTGGACATGATCTGGTACAACTGCAGCTCCCACAGAAAGAAGTGGATTTCTATTACATTTCTGTACCTATTCACACACTTCCTCTGTTCCTGGGGCAAAAGAAGTCCAGTAAACTGCTCTGATGGAAAACTGTTCTTTCTTTTTTGGAGGCTGGCAGAAGAATGACTAAGTTTTCTGTCAGATGAGCTTGCTGGACTGTCTTACTTTGTGGCCGCAGAGTTCTTAGGTCTGCTGGAGAGGAAGCTAAGGAAGGGAGGGGTGAGGGGAAGGAGGCAAAGAGGAGCTCTTCTTTCAGGGGAAGCCCACAGTTGCACCGTATTGGAAGATGCTGGAGACATTCTGTTACATCGCATCTAAATATTTAAAATAACAAAATACAGTATGAGTTAAGTTTCAGTTCAGTGGTGCTTTTCTTTCTTTCCTCACAGTTCTAACTACTTGCTTTTGGATCAACAAGTTTTCCTTGACATGACAGGAAAATGTAATAAGAATCAGAATTATTTTGTTATTAACAAAACAAAATACTGTGTTTGAATCTTTTAATTATTTTGAACACTTACGGTTTTTAGCTCTGTTATGAAATGGTTCTTTTTTTTTTTTAGTTGTCTATAAAGTCAATCTTAATCAAGGGATTTTGCAGTATCCACAGAGATTAGGTGACTGTGGGTTTAAAACCAAATGTAAAGTAGTATGAATAGTAGTTCTACGTTTTATTTATTGAATAAAACATTAGATTTTGACACAGTCAAAATGGATGTATTAGAATTGTGATTTCTTTTATTTTGCTGTTAAAAATATGTCTCTTGAAAATTGGAAATCATACTTAGTTGTTTTGACATTTGAATACATTTATTTATGTCATAGATGACTTGGATTCCCACCAGCCTGCGGAGTGTGTTAATTTGCAAAAGCTGTAAAAGGCAGGCATTAAAAAAAGTCATGGACTGTGCAGCGTGCCCTTCAGCACTGATTACACGCTCATTACCTCCTAGTCCCCTCATTTGGTTTGTATCCTTGTCCTCAGAAGACACATGCACGTGCTACTTTGTCCTGAGTTGCTGCCTAGGAATTAAGGGAGCTCTGCTGGTCCTCTTGTCTTCTTCCATCAGCTCAGGAGATCCCACTAGTATACGAGGGTGCACAGGAGTGAATTAAAGCGTATGTTGCAGGGGGAAGCTGGGCTGGTACAACGTATAGAGTGACTGAGAGCATGCGTGTGTGATACCCGTGGGATAGCAGGAGGGAACTTAAGGCCCTGAGGGCCCCCCTCATTCAGAATATTGGTGTCTGTGGATTTACTGAGCTCCTGCCTCTCTGTGTCCATCTGGGTGAGTGCCACTGAGCAGTGATCTATCATTTGCCAGTTCATTATCTGTTCTTTCCCCTTGGCCCTCTGACAGAAGAGCTCGGCATATGAAGCTGTTAGTTCAAGCTCAACTCAGACAACCTGGTAACATTAACAACTAGGGAAAGTGTTCTGAGAAAACAGTGAATTGTTTGTTCACTAATATTATTTTGAGTTTAGGACTACTACTTGTACAATATACTAGTATCAGTATAGAAAGAGTCAATATCCTTTTATTTTCTACCACTTTCTAGGATGGTATTTCTGTAGTACTGAAGGTGAAACGAGCACTAGTTTTTCTCAGTGTATGGTTGCAATCAGAAGCTGAGGGGTCTCAGCTGGGGTGCAGTGAAAAGGGAACTGCTAGAAGGAAAGAAAACTCCATGCCATGTTAGCCAGAGGTATTAAAGTACTCAGTGAAGCACTGTGGAGCTGGACAACTTTCCAGAGCAGTTGCTTTTTTTCCCTACTTTTTAATTAAACTTTGAGCAAATAGTTAAATGTATATCACGAGTGCTATAAAGAACACTATTAAAAGTTCCCAAATCCTATTGCTCTCCTATTTATGTTAATTTTAAGAGAAAACTTGTTGGTTTTAATGTATGGACCTTTGAATTCTAGCACATTTTTTTCTTCTTTATTATGTCGTTGATAAATGTGTGCTTTGAAGGCGTGAACATAAAGGTTTGAGTGTATTTTTGTAGGAAGGACAAGTATAGGTACAAGACTGATTAAGAACTGAATAAAACCAGGCTTAATAATATTATGTAAAGATTAGAGATTTCTGTGCCAAGTATTGCTTATCATGTCATATATGGCCATGAGGGACAATGCTCTAAAAGCAAGGAATTAAACCTGCAGACTTCAGGTCCGAAGTCTGTGAACAGCTGGAGGCTTCCCCTGGGTGTGTGCTCAGAAGAGCACTGCTGGGCCAGGAGAGCAGCCGCTGCTTAGAGCTGGGCACTCCATCTGCCTCTGGATGTCCAAGGCTTCGGCTACCAGTTTTCTGGCACTATGATTGTCTGCTCTGAGGTGCTGAATTTTAATGTCACTTACACCACTCTAATTCCGTATCATCCCGCCAGTTTCCCGTGTGAGGTCTGTGAAGGACTAGTGGCCGCTATCTTTAAAGCCTCCATAACCAGAAGTGAACGTTGTGTAGCAGGGCTACAAACCGGTTTTGCCAGGCAGGATGATGGCAGTAGCATATACTGCCGTTGTGCAGCAACCCTCTGCCTTGGTCTGGGTTGCACAGAATTTGAAGTAGCTTCAGCTTCAACTGGGAGTTCGGTTCACACCTGCTCTTACAAAAAGACTCGACTTCACGTGAAACAGTCATAACATTTTTAATGTCTGACTGACTTCACCCGAAACGGGTTGGAAGAATCTTCGGCAAGTATTTAAATCTCCTCCTCTTTTGGCATGTAAGGTTTAGGGACATTTGAAGAGATCAGTGTAAAATCTTACGAGATCCATAAACCTTTTTGATTGCAGAAGGAAAATGCGTTGATTTCTGAAATCTCTCTTGAGAAGTGGAAAAGAAAAATAGGTTGTTAATCAAAGATTGGTGTATGAAATAGAAAGTATGAAGTTACATCTTTCAAATTATTTCCGTTCAATGCACTTTTAAAAGATAAAGGCAGAAGTACTTGTAACCTTTTTAACTACAGAATTACAGTTCTCTTTAAAGCATTTGCAGAAGATGCATATTCATGTTACGGTTTTCACTTGCTTACTTGAGTTGCCCTCTGCAAAGTCACCTCTCAACAGGGATCTGTAGTGCATGTGTTTTTCCTTACCTTGATCTTTTTCTTAAGGAGGGGAGGAAAGAATTGAATAAATTTGGTATATAATGTTGTGTCTTTCTCGGGTGATAGACTAGTTGATAGTTTTGGGCTATGTCAGGGTGAAAATGAAACCTCGTGTTTGTGACAGATGACTTGACAGCAGCTGTCAAACATGATTTCAAGTCATGGGAAGTATTTGAAAACGTTCCTGTCAAATAATGGCATGCTCAGTTCGTTCCTGACCTTGGAAATTATTGCTTGTTTTAACAAAATATTTAACAAAATTTAAATATTCTTCTGGCATCTATAGTCTCTATGAAGTAGGACCAGTAGGGTTCTTCAAAATTAATCTATATTATCGTTAATATAATAAAACAATCTAATCCCCTGTGTCAGAGCATCATAATTAATTTGTTCTAGTGTCAGTCTGCTTTCTTTCATGCTGCTTTTTCATTTTCTAATAGAGGTTACAGGAAGAGGGAAGTCGTAACAGGACACTGAGAATGTAACTCTAATTTACGTGGAAAAATATAATATTAGTAAAGTAGCAGTGAATTTCCTTTGGGAAAACAAGGTTTTCTTCTTTGGTACTGTTGTTCTTCATGAAATCATATGTGCTTTGACTTTGTGGTTAATGACCTCAATAGAGCAATTTCATAGAGTTAAAATCACTGCAGGATTTTATGTATTTTCCTTTTGCATATTATCCCTTGATAATTTTATTGATACTGATGGGAAACATAAATTTCATTTACATTTAGATAAACTTATGCTAATGCTAGGAAGCTATAAACAGTTCTAAAGCTTTTGTACAAACGCTCTGTAACTGAGGTCAGTGAATTGACATTTTCATTCCATATTTTAAATAATTCACGCTTTTTGTCCTTACAGTAACTGCAACACAAAAATATCCTTTCAAATCCCTGAAGTAAGAATCTTGTAAATAAACGTGGGAGTTAAGACTGTGTCACATATTCTGTATTATTCCTAATGGAAGAGTGGGCAAGTAGTTACTAAATGGCTTTTCATATGTCTAACCTGCTTAATAGAGCTCAGATGAAGGCTGATGTTATGCTTCCTAATCCCATTATTTTAGCAGTGTTTCTGATTGTACATAATATATCATTAGACTACGGCAAATCTAAAGGGACTCTGGAATGACAGTCTTGCACATCTTGAGGATGAATATCAGTCTTGTCAGAGGAGATGTTTTTGCTATCAAACTTTATTCTCAAAACTTTTGCACAGGCTTTCTAAAAATCAAGAAGTTACAGAAATCTAATATTATTTATACAAGTATTTAATATATTTGATTTCATTTCACTGAAGGGTTACATTTCTTGTTCTTTTTCAATTGCAACCATGCAGTGGATATAAAAAGCTACTATGAATTATGAAAGAAGCAGGAATAAAATGTCAAATTACTTTGTTTGGTATTTACTGTATTATCTCCCTAAAGAAAAAGCCTTGATGTAGATGAAGAATTGTCTCTCTTGCTGAGAACAAGTATCCTACAGGAAAAAATGGTTGAGAATCTTGTTAAATTCACCTTAAAGAGCTGCATCAGAGCTAATTAAACTGATGTGGAAGTACCAGTGTAACCACTCGGTCCATAGAAGTTATGCTTTTATAGCCTAAAGAACACAGAAGTTTTGTCTTTGCTGTTGCATTATCCTCTAGGCACATACATTCCATACTCCTGCCATAGGTATTAGAGGTACCATGTCCTGGACAGTTTTGAATGCATGGTGGTGGTGTCTAGGAGAATTGTAAGAGCTGAAGTAAACTCATAATCTCCTGAGAAAGTTTCATGTCTCCAATAGTGGCAGTGTTATATCCAACCTTTTGCCTTTGCCAAGGCCAAAGGCTCAGTCTGTGCTTCTGTAAACACAAGATAGATAGATCTTCAGATAAACTGTATGTGTGTGGGGGCTGGGGGGTTTTCTTGTGTGTTTGTTTTTTGGGGTGGTGGTGGTGTGGGGTTTTTTGTTGGTTTTTTGTTTGTTTGTTTGTTTTGGTTTTTTTGAAAGGTGCCTGAAGAGTTTGGGCATGGAATTTCACAGGATACTGTTTGGATAATGTAAAGAAGAACTCTCTGGTATGTGTAAGTACACAAGTAGTTTCTTAAATGCTAAGTGCAGAGAATATATTTTTCTTTCAGGTCTGGATCATGACTACAGTCGACAAAATAAAGTTTCTAAGGCGTAACCAAGAGTAGCTTGCTGATGTTAGGATGAGAAGAGGAAGTTAGTTACAATTTTGTACTAACTTCATTCTGATATTACAGCTGCTTGGAAGAAAACCAGTTTCCCCTTAAAAAAGGGTATGGTAATCATTCTGTGATAGCTGGCAACCATCCTTCACTGGGAAATCCATGGTGCTTGTTACTGGTGTGGGCTGGAAGATTCAATAATAAGTACTGTACTGATAAACATTTTTAGGAACATGAACTCAAGACGTTGGAGATTACAGAGTGGATCAAATTAGACTGCTTTATCTATGGGAAGTTATACTCACCCTGTGTTGTCTAATTCTTGGGAGTCCATTTACAGGAAGGATTGTTAATCCGTGCAAAGGCAATGAAGAGGCAGTTGTCTTACATTTGCATCATGGAGACTATGTCTCTGTAGGGTTGCGGACTGTTTCATGTTCAGATAGGCACTGTACCTTTCTTTAGCTCAGACAAGGCCTGGATGCACTCTTGCATCAGAAGATGCAAGGCCATTCCAGAGAGGAAAGTAAGCGTAGACCTTAAGGGGTAGGACTTTAGGTCTAGATTTAGGTCAAGATTTTCTGAGAACTTAGTTCGTTCTTAGCGTCCATTTCAATAAGGTGTTTCCCTGGCCCCTCAGTTCACTCAAAAAAACTTGTAAGGGTTGATTGCTTCTGAAAAACTGGTTCACCTCCTCAACTTAGTGCCCTCAGGTGAAACGCTGCTGCTTCTGTGTGAATCTCACAATAAAAGATGTACAAAAGAGTACAAGCCTGCCTAGCTCCTGCTGCTTGTATGGGGTACCAGGCACCCTGAGGGTCCACCTTCATAAACTCTTCCACACTTAGCACCTTGGGATGGGTGTTTCATGGCTGGGGGGAGAGCAAGCTGAAGAGACAGGAAAGAGGTATCTGTGACCACTGGGTTTGCAAGCAGTTGGTCTGGTCCTATCCTTTACTTCCTTCATCCTCTGGCCTACCCTCCTTAAAGAGGCAATCAGGCCATGTCTAAGAGAGTCACTATTAATAATCTGCAAGCTCCTATCTGTGCCATCCCAGAAGGCCCCTTCCTCGCAACAGAAGTACTTGTTTTTTCCTCATTGGTCTGAACCTTCCAAATAGTTGATACTAGTTTGGTCCAGGAGGTCCTGGGATGACTGAGGTGATCGCTGTATGCAGTAGATGTGCGTTTTTGGAAAAAGTCCTGTCCTAGAGCTCTCTTGCGCTGTTTCCAAAGCCAGAACCTCTACAGGCCCAGTCTTGAGTCGGAGTAGAAGCTTGACTATTAAAGCAAAGGAAGCAATGGAGAGGCTGTAGAGGGTTCGAAGACACTCCATTTAGGAGTTCATCGATGTGTATTCACTGCAAGTCAGCTGAATTAGATCTCAAGCTTGATTTCAAAGCTGGTAAGAAAGGTGAGAATGAGGTATTCCCTCTGTTGGTGGAGCTGTTGGTAAAGCTAAATACTATTTTGTGGCTTGAGGGGTAGATATCACTAGGATGGAGATAGAGGTGGAGCTCGGAGAGCCTTTCATTTGTATTTTAAGAGGTTTCTAGCTGTCCAGAGAGAAACGAGGACCTGGAAGTGCCAGTTCATGAGAAACGGCAGCAGGGACTTGTGTATCACCTACGACTGGTGCAAGGCAAGGAGAGGAGCCATGATCATATGTCAGGACACTGGTGGTGGAGCCTGTGGGATGGTGTGCCATCAAATGAGATGATTACGCCCTTTCTCCTTACCTATGAGTTCTGGCTTCTGCTTTGTGCCAGCACTGGCCCTCGTGTGGCCACGTGATAGACAGACTATGGGCCTGATCTGACAGGTGGTTGATTTTCCGCAGGAAAATTCCCTGATATCATTGGTCCCATGGAAAGTGTCTGTGGCAGCAGGCAAGAGCAAGAGGATTCAGATATTTGGGAACTAAGACAGAATACCCACCAGAGGGAGACTTATCGTGGGGAAAATAGCTCAGGTGGGAGGTTTGATGTATTTTAGGGTGTAACACAATACTTCAGGAAGTGTGTCTTTGGCGTGGAGATGCAACAAGGATAGATGATGCCAATTATTATTACCCAACTTAAAGCACTGCTCTGATGAGGTGTATATCTGAGATTGTTCTTTCTTTGTGTCCAGAATATGTGTCACTCCGCAGGTACACATGGTGTCTGTTTATCAGTAGACTCCCTGTGGACAAAATGTAGGAATATTTTGTGCTATTTTACGGATGGCACAGATTTGTCTGTCTTGCAGCTCTTTTCAATGGAGGAATGGGTTAAAATCTTTTCTCAGCTGGTGGATAGGGAACCTGAAGGCATAGTCTCTCTCTATATGCTTTTTCTGCAGCCTGTGGTAGTGCTGGGGCATGTTGTGGAGTGGTTCATAGCTTATCTCCACAGGCAATTTTGTTGGTCCAGCTGAGGGAGTGGGGCATGTGAATGAGTAAGAAATCTTAAGCTGATACTACCTTTTTTCCACAACATGGTCTGAAGGTTTTTGCAATTCATTGCTTAAACTGGAACAGGGCGGTCCTTCAAGAACTGGACTGAACAGAACACCTATAGAAAAATACCTCTTTGGAGACATTTGCAGCATGACCCATTAGTCACTGACTTTCAGTAGTTGTGACTGAACGAGAGCGCTAGTTCATTTTGAAGACTGAAGGCTCTTTTTCTATACATAAATAAATATGTATCAATGAATATTATTAGTGGTTGGCTGAAATGTTGTTTAAGCTCATTAATCCTTTAAAATTATACAGAAAGTAATATAGAAATACTCTCCTGATATTCTCCAGTTTTAATTATGGAATTTAAATTATTTTCTTCATGCAGTTGTATCACCCAGTGCCTAAAATTTGCTTTCTTTCTGCTAGCTAGAGGTGTTTGGTAGAGCTAATAGGTAGAGATTTGCAAGTTCCTTAGTCATTTGAAATAATTTATTATGTCTGCAGTAGGTGAACACTAGAGGGCTCTTTAGACTAATGCAAAGTAATAGTGTCATGTTTATAATTGAGGACTAGTCTGAGGCATTTTGTTATCTTGAATTAAATAATCAAAACCACTGTTTTCATTAGAATAGTGTAAGGCTTTCCTTTTCACAAAAAAAAAAATCAGTGTCTTTGAAAGAAGAGAAGTATAGCCTGTTATTATGTAGCAAGTATTTGAGTTTTTGAGAAGTGGGGCCTTTGTATGTAGTCATCTAACTGGTTTAAATTTTTATAAATTTTTCTGATTAGCAGTCAAGATTTTTTTCACGTTCCCATTCCAAGTGGTTTATTTTAAGATAACTACATGGTTTATATTTCTTTCTGCTTGGTCTGTCCACCTGTAAGTTTCTTTCCTTATGTAGTAGCTAATTTATAGTAGCCCTTATATTATGAAGCCCAAATCTGCCTTGCATTGTACTATGCATGAGCACTGTTAGCAGAGGTGAGTGTAAAATGTAGATATGCTTGTTTGGAAGTGTTTTTCGATTGCTTTAAACTTGCTTTTCAAAAAAGGGTCAAACATTACACATTTCGTGGGTGTCAAGAATGATTCTTAGCTGGTGTGAATTTCTAGTGCAGCCTGGAAAGGCTTTGTCATCTTATACCGACTGAAATTCGGACCCAGTGTGTTTATTCCAGTGTTAAATGATACCATTGGGGGGGGGGGGAGCTGAAAAACCTGCTCTATGTTGATGGGAAAAAACGTAAAATAGTACTACTATAAGCTGTAGGTGGAACAGTGATCTCATTGTCTCGGTTTACACAGTCTTTGTAATCAGATATATCTTTTCATACATCCTATTGATTTTTCCTTATGAAGTGCTTCTTGTGCATAATTTGTTCTAGTGTTTTTCAATGACACTGTGGTGTTGTAGAAGATAATTGATATTAGAGAAAGGGAGAGACATTATAAATTGAATTAGTTATTATGGTACCCAATTTACATCACTCTAGGCAGCATAATTTTATATTGTCAGAGGGAAGCCTGAAATTATGCACCAAAATGAATACAACTGTGCTTTGAAATTTAGAGCTTTTACATACACACGAATGTACACACGCATTTTGAGAAGAGTTTGTAGAGAACAATGTGTAGGTTGCTTGTTTAGAAAAATGAAGGGCATATTTTTCCCTATGGCAAGTCAATCATTGAAGAAGCAAATGAGACTTGAAAGGTAGGTTGAGAGATAGTTGGTTCGTGGCACCAATGTCCTAGAAACGAGTGGAGATTTTTCTGTGTTAAATAATATTGGCAGCAGCAGAGTAATTTTACTTGAGAAACTTTCTTTGGCTGTCAAACACTCCCCATTTTTCTTGGATTTTCCTGGCCCTGCTGTACTGTTTCCAGTCACAGGTATACGCAACTTATTTTTAGCCCTTGGTGTGGTTGTTCTGTACAACACATTCAGCCTCCAAGTGGAATTTTTGGAAGTAAAGAAATGTAATGGTGTAGTGGGCACAAGAGTAGGAGATCTATTTGAACTGTTTCAAGATTGGAGAGAGATATTTCCATTTGGCTTTTCTTTCAGATTCCTGGGACTTGGTGACTCAAAATATCCAGTATCCAAAAGGAGGCTATGAATTTATAAGGAAGAATTAAACAAGTCAGGGAAAATTCTGGCTGATGGTGAGCGAAGTGTTAACTGACCAGAACAGCCTGCAAAGAGAGCAGGGAAAGAACATCGTTGGTCCATTTTATAATTGTCTCTCCTCCAAGTCCCATCAAGCTCATATTATTGTTCTTACATGCCAGAACTCCTGAGGGAAGTGGGAGAGAAGGAATGTATGGAGAAAGATATCTAAGGGTGATGAGAGGGGAATTAGGGTGCTTTGCCTGCCAGGGAGAGATGTGGGGAAAGAGGATATAGTTTTGAAAAGTAATAGGCAGAAGGGTCTGCTATATGGAGGTCAGACTGGGAGGAGGAGGGTGGGAGGTTAGGGGGGGAGGAGGACAAGAAAACCTGCTACGAGCCCAAATCACGCCTGACGGCTCCTAAACTTTCTCCCCAACTCAGAACCCTGTAACTCTGTGCTGCACCCACTCCCTAGGGATAGGACCTCTTCCAGGTCCTCAGCCTTACTCCCCTGCAGTCCAGTAACTTCACCATCTACCATAACCCCCCCCCCAGCACCTTCACGCCGCCTATACCCCCGCTCTGCTGCTGCTCCCAAGTTGCATATTGCTGGCCCAGGGAAGAGGACAAAATGACTTAATTTCTTCTCATCCTCAGGGCAGTAACATTTAGTTTTGCCTGTCTTGCTGAGGAGCCTTGAAGTGATTCCATGGAGGATAGCATGGCTCTCTT
>NW_009232832.1:20849-65007 GCF_000690835.1 Fulmarus glacialis
AGAATCAAAGTAATTTCAGTTTTCTTTGAGGATAAATGCACCGTCTGCGTTGAGTGTGTATGTGTAGGTCAGTTTGCTGCACACAAAATGAATTAGAGCTACGGACATTAGACTTCATTAAAATGTCTTCTGGACACTATATGACCAAAGACACTATTCAGCCTAAGACCCGTCCGGCTGCTATATTTCTACTTTTCATCACTGATGAAGCACGATGCATGTGGTGACTTAGATTAGAAAATGACAGGCTTGGGTCTGTCTCAGCTGCTGCTTCTAGCTATCATAGAACCAAAATAGCATAGGCTGCAGCACAGTTCATAAAGCTTGCAAAACACACTTGGCTAGTGAAAATCCCAGCCAGGTATCAAATACTTTGGCAAGGAGAAGGTTCCTTTGCTATAATCAGCAGTTTATCCCATGAATGCAGCCCAGGATTTAAGGATGAGCCTGTGTTGGCACTAAGGTGAACAAACTGAATGCTCAGTGAAAAGAATATATTTAAAAATTATTTCAGTCTTCTGTGTCATGGTTAGTTCCATTTGACTAGGCTGTGTTTGAATACAAAATAGAATACAAAATATTGTGATTTTGGAAAGCTTGAGCTCACTTGTTAACTCTACTTAGTTCTTGCTAGTGTGAATTTATATATACTTCTTAATTGAAATAGTGTGTTTTAATATTTTTTAGCTTTTGCAATTCTGGGTCTCAGAGCAAGATTCAAATAATTGCAGAGAATTGCAGCATTTGGGAGGAAGTTAAATTGTGCCAAATAGAGTCAGGAAAGATTAATGTATTTCACGTTATTAGAAGATAAAGGCTTATGTTTAGAAGAGTCAAGTAATTCTAAAATGTTAACTTGATTGATGATAAATTATAAGCTACTAGAGTTAGTTATCATTAAGATTGATGCAGGACTGATGGAGAGTATTTTTGTTCTGCATAAATTCTATGCAGAATTTCTAATTCAGAAACAAAAACTGGTTCTAGACAAGGAACATTCAACAACATTTCTGTTAAAAACATTTTGAAAAAATAATTAAATGTGTAATTTTGACATTTGTAAATAAAAAAAATTACGCCAAGCTTAATCATCAACAACAAACAAAAAATTAGAAGCACATTCAGAGCTCTGTCTTTCTGATGAAAGAAATTCAATTGGGGGTCTTAACAAATGTGGAGAATCCTCTTTCATTTATAGTATTATTTGCTTTAATGCCTTTTTTCATTTAGAACAAGTTGTATTAATATTGTCCTTCAAAGGCATGGCTTTTTCTAGAGGAAAAGGTGATGTGTTCCTGGATTGTAAAGAGGGGAAGAAAGAAAGGGAAGGGAAGAAAGCACTGTGTAAGCAGCATGTTCATTTTAGGCCCTGACTTCTGCCAGTAGAAACTGGTGGTAACGGTCCAAAACCAGTTCCCGTTACTTTGCTATATGCCAATAGGGGTGGAAATGCTAGAGAGGTCTGTGGTTGTGTGGGTTTGATTAAGTTTATGAAATCCACAGATATCTACTAAGCCATATAAACAGCAGTAATTAGTGCTAATCCCTTTTCATAGAAATGCAGCTTATTGATAATCTAAGAAAGTGGGTGTTGGCCACTATAATCACAGCTAAATACTTTTTTATTTCACATACATATATATTTTTTTTATATATATATGATTCTCTCTATCCATTATCTAAAGTTGATGGTTCCCGGTTTTCAGCTGAGTAGTTCAGCTGGAAGTGGGAAATTTTATGTGGGTGGAGGTAAAAAAAAACACCTTTAGTCCAATGCAAAGCATACAGGCCCGCTCTCTAAACCCAGTATATCCATGATTGTGTCCCTATTTTTCTGCTCCTGCCTTTTATTTAATTTTCAAGGGGCAGCCTGTCCAAAGGTTCCAAAAGACAGGCTGGATCATGTAGGCTCGCCCCCAACTATCCATGTCGGTTTTGCCCAGAATCCATACTTTTTCGGATTGCGTGTTTCCTCCACAGAGCAAATTTTGCTTTAGGCTCCATGACACACTTTAAAAATACAAATGCAAAACCTATTTGACTGCTATTGAGACGTCTCTCATAACACAGCAGCCAAAACCATGTTAAATCTCTCGCTGATACCACCCTGATCTCTCACAACTAGAGGAAACTGAAAAACTTGCCACAAGCCCATCTTTTTTTGAGGAATTGCATAGTGCATCCTGTTCTGTCATGCCGAGGCCTTTCTGTAGGTAGAAGACAGGGCTGAGGACCTCAGTCTGAGGCAGCAGCACCAATTTCTAGATAGCTTCTTAAAGGCTTCAGTAAAATGCATAAAACTCAGCAACACACTGGCTATTTTCTCTGTTTTGAGTTAACTGTGTAAAGAAGCTTCCAAAAGTGGAAGTTGCGCAATGAAAAATAATTATACCAGTACATTTTTGAAAGATGAACTTTCTGATAACTCGGTCAGGCTGATGTGTTTCCTGAAAAGGAACGCCAAGCAGCATCCCAGTAGCCTTTGGAAGAGACTACATTTTTAGCTTCTGAAGAAAACACAGTGTGTGCAACCACCCTATCTATTCCTTTGTCCGTCCATCTTCCATCCATCTTCCCTCTAATGATGCTGGGTCTTACTGCCCAACTTATAGTGGTTTCTGCCAGACTGGAGGAGGCAGAGGTCAGGTCTAATTCATTCATGTTCAGATGCCGCTGGTCACCCATCAGTGCAGAGGTAGCACTAGGCTGGCAGGAGCTGGGTGGAAGAGGGAGGTTGAGGGTGGTGACTCTAGGAAGGGGGAAGGCATGGAGAGGAGATGGTGGAGGAATGCTGTGGGAGGACACTTGGAAGGAGAGAGCTGTGTGTGTGATGGAGAAATTCAGGTATTGTGTGAGTAATGACTGCCGTGAGGGAGCCTGGGGGGATACAGCAGAATAGTAGCTCTGTTGCACCATGGGTGCTAAATGTAGGACATAATTCTGTAGGAAACCAGGCTTCATTAGTCCTGCTACTCCCAGGGTGACTTACAGAATGGTAGGCATGCTTCTACGTATGGTTGCATTCTTAAGATACTAACAAAACTTCCAGTGAACGGCTCGATGACCGAGTGCTTTGTTTTGTTCCAAAGACACATTTTCATTTCCACAGAAAATGGAATTATTGAGGGCCTGCTGTGGATAGAAAGCCTGTAATTTATCGGGGAGCAGCACTGGTAGGCATATCTAATCTGCCTAGTCCATTAGCATTAGCATTGAATAGACAAAATGTTGAAAGCATACCTAAGCCCGCTGGTGATGTAAAAGTGCCTACAGCTAAACAGATTTTTTTGTTTCTTGAGATTTATAGCTCACATATGTTTGCTATAAAACAAACTAAATTCAACTGAATAATATTACTGTAACTCAGTTAAAGCTTTCTATTGACAGTATAAATCATGAGGGCAAAGCTAGATTCCCTTTTATGTGCCTTTAGAATATTGATATAAAAATATAGCTTTCTGTGTTCATATTTCTTCCCAACAGTTTAAAAGAAAGCACAGGCAGTAGTTTTACTGAAAGGGAACTTTAAAATCAAGATTGGTATGTAGTTGCATCAAAAGGGAATTTCAAAATCAAGCCTGGTACGCACCTGTGAAGAGCCACAGTTCCACAGGGGATGGAAGAATCATCTTTGGTCCTTGCAACTCCTCTGCTGGTTCATGCCAAATGAATTCAAAAGGATACTTTTCTCTAACATTCACAAATGTAGTTGTTTAACAATGTTATACTGCACATTGTAATATAGGGGAAGAGAGGAAGCAAAATAAAAGGAAGGCAGAAGGAGGGGTGAATGAGGCTTAGTGAGCAAGCTACAATCAGTCTGGCAAAAAAAAAGGTAAACTCTGGTTTGGTGCACTGTTTGGTGCTTGGGATTGCAAAGGCATTTATTCCATAAGTGAGCAGTTGGGAACACCAGTAACTTCCTCCTCCAGCAATGTCTATCTGATTTCAGTTAACAAAGATCCTCATGAACCTGTTTGGTGGAGTCTGAAGGGATAATGTGTTGAACTCTGCGATAGCTGGGCCCAATTGCACATCTTTTCAGACATTATACCCCTTTTACACACCAGTGTGTTTTTCTTCTGTCTCCTGATGCCAGACACTATCCACAACATCTCTTAATTTGCACTCTCTCTTTAATGTGTGGTAGCTTTGACTAGGTAGTCTTTTATTTTATGGACTATTCCCCTTTCAAGTTAGGGTAAATATTAAATATGAACAGTGTTTTAAAGTATTCAGTATTTATTTTGTTCTTGAAGAGCCACTGAATAACTGGTCAGAGCTGGTTTTCAGGTGACCTTAGCATGTTCATTTAGCACTTTGCTCGGCAGCTTTTTGAAGGAGATGGGGTACAGGAGCAGAGGGCTCTTTATCACTTTTTTTTTCCCCCTTGGAAAGCCTATTGGAAATTCCCACACAGTGCTAGCATGCATTAGTGATTTTGCCTTTACAGAAGTTGAAAAACTCATTAGCAACCGTCAGATTTTTTTTGCGCATGATATTAAGACAAATAATGCAATTGTATGATCACAGTACATAGCATGTACTTGACTAAAGGTTGTCTAACCCTCCAAATGTTGGTAACATGCTGTGTGAGCCTTTTGACTTTCAGGCTAGACCCTGCTGTCAGCTGAGGTAGTTTTACTGTAGTTTTATCCAACATGGGGCAGTTTTCCTGAGAGGAAGTCTACAAATGTAGGACAGCCCAGAAAAGGCTGAAGAGCTGCAGGGAGCACTGATGGACTGATCTGGTGTTCTTGTAGGGGTGTCAGTATGGTGGGAATGGACTGAAAAAAAAAAAAAAAAAGAAAAAAGAAAGCTTGTTCGGTTGGGGCTGGCTGGGAAAAAGATAAATTGTTCTCACTTGGAAAGAGGAGGTAGAAATGGAGGAGGAGCTCTGGAGCCTGTGACACTTCTCAAAGGCAAAAAGTTTTCTCAGAGTCTAAAAACATGGCAAAGGAATGCTCAAGAGGAGATCTGAGCTTTAGGGGCACGGAGTACCCTTCTGCGCACATTAGGTTTCAGTTGCTCTGCCAGGTAGTATTGAGAATCTGGCACTTGACTGAAGGCAGGCTTTGATTAAGGCAGCGTTCATGACAATTAAATGGCTGAAATGGACTTTGAAAAGGAGAAACATGTCTAGCCAAAGACGGGCGTAGTTGATCCCTTGCTGATTGTGTCAGCAGGGTTTGGGACTTCGTATCTGAGGACAGGTGGAGCTTTGTGTGACCCTGCAAGGGAGCTGCATCAGGGGATCAGTAACCCGTCTGCTTGGCCGTTGCCAACCCCAGCGACAGACAGACAGACAGACGCTTTCTAGAGCCTGGTCTCTGCATCCTTCTATGTCTGTGTTTCAGGAAGCAGATCCACACAGAGTGGTTCTTCCAGAATGGCCTGTGGAGCACTGCTTGATTTCATGGCATTTAAAAGCTCTGCTTTGTTTCTAGCTCCTAACCAAGAGCTAATCCCTCCTAGAATAGTTTCTTCATGTCGTTTTTCAGGACAATCAGTTACTGAAGCTCCAATTACAAATGCCAGGGAAAGTTCCTCTCAGTTGTGAGTGTCAGCAAAATAGCTTCTTTTATTAAGATGGCTCACATTGTGGAGGAAGTCTACACAGCAAAATACAAACCCTGCCAGAAACACCTCCGCAGTGAGGTGTTGGCAATATCTGTGTCATGATTAAGCAATCAGAGCACCCCACTGATTACTAAAACAGGTTCTTCACAGACCTGTCTGAAACAGTGAGGATTTTTGAGGGGGAGAGGGCAAATGGGAAGGGTTGGTGGCTGAACTGAGAAAAGGTGAAAAGGGGGAAAAAAAATCTCCCAATAATTATGTTTCAGTTAATGCCATGCAGGAGCCGTCAGCTTTGTGATAAAATAAGGTGACTGAAAAATGTTGGAGATCAACTGATGCTGAAGTGTTTCATGTGGCTCTCGGGTCCGGAATAGTGTTCTGCCCAATTCATAAAATCTGCTTGAAAAAGCTTTTTTTTTTTTTTTTAAAGTGACAAAATGAGCAATTCTGGAAACAGTGAAAGGAAATGTGTGGTTTTGGTTGTTAGTGTTTCTCAGGCATTAGGTGTTACCATCAACCATCCTGTGGTGGTGGCCGTGGCTGTTCAGCTGTGGCTGTTCAGTTCCTACACTGGCCTGTAGCTCGTGCCGAGTGCCCTCTCTCCTATAGTCCTCCAGGAGGGAGGATTGCTGCTTCCCCTCTCCACTTTTCAGGTCCTCCACAACTCATTGCTGCTCCCTTGTCTTCTGCCAACGATGTCAGCATTGCTCATGTTGTTACGATCTTTTATGTAGCCCCTTCTGTAAAAGAAGCACCTTGCCTTATTATTCATAAGGGAAATATCTTCTCTTCCTTCAGCTTCTTCGCTTCCTCTATGACTTCTATCTGTGGCTAGCCAACAGTGATGACTAGTTAATATTGGTCAAGAATTGCAGTTATTTATTTTCTTGATGAAGCAGAAAGGAGGCTGAAGAAGAAATGTCAAATGTTCTGAATCATTTCATTGTGTACAAAGGTAGCTTGTATCTTCTTCCACTCACACTTTTGCTGCCTTAATTTTCTTTTCTTGTTGTTTCACAACTCTTCTTTGTTCCCTTTGATTGCAACTCAGGCTGTGAGCTCTTTCTGACAGTGCAGCTTCCTGTGTGTTTGGGTGATGCCTTGCACGGGGACCACAGTTTGAAGCAGGGTGCAGAAAATCCATAAGATAAAATGTGATGATACCAGGCTACTTACTTAATTTAGCTCGTGGTCTCACAAAATACAGCCTCTTATCGTTACTTGCATTTTAATAGTAGAAATTTTAGCAGTTAGGAATTGTCAAATAGGTGTTACCTAAAGGAGTTACCTTCTGATAATCCTATGCACACATTAATGACAAGCATAAAAATATCATGGTCATGCATATTACATTTCCAGTAAAACAGGAACTCAGATGTATATATTAACAGAAAAACTGTTGGTTCAACACATTTCACAAAGAAAGCCTTTAAGGCAAAAACAAGATCAAACACACTGGAGTATGTTATATATTTCTACAGATACAAAAAATCATAAACTACTGCCATATTCACAGTGGCATATTTGGGATTTTGCTGACTGAGTGAAATAACTATTCTGAAGAAAAGGTGAAAAGATTTAGACTTTCAGAGTAGATTTAGCCAGGTTTCAGACAGGTAGCACAGGGATGACCCGTCAGGAGGCTTTAGGAACTGCCTGCCAAAGTCTTTGTGTTGTTGAGATAACAGGACGTACATGGCATACATTGAAGAGTCAAAGGAAGACAGTGGGAAGTTGGAAGAAAGACCTCGGGGAGAGATTCAGAAATGAGAGGTATCAGTGGCCCCTCGTGATCCCATGGCTGCTCTGCAGGCATTTAATATTCATTTAGTATTCAATCAGTTAGAGCGTGTATGGCGTTTATCTATTCTACCTTAGCTAAGGCAAGATTGATTGAAATACGCCACATGTAGACCCTTTGTATTGTTTGAATGATCATTTGTATTACCTTCCAAACAAATACAATCCAGTTCATCAGATCAGTGATGTTCACTAGAAAACTTTTTTTGTAGTGACTAACTTCTCATTCTATTAATTCACTTCAGATTTCCCTGTTGAACATTTATGTTTCTCTGCTTTGTGCTTGAATCCATCTAACCTGGAAATGCAAAACGCTTTACAGTCTGTAACAAAGTATACAAGACACCTAGGGCACAAATAAGTAAAGGTTTTTTTGTGGTGTTACAGATGATAAAATCAGTGCACTTTTCCAAGGTCAGAGGATGTTTGTGGCAAAGCCTAGAAAAAAAATCTAAATCTTGTATCTGTGCTGCAGCTATTTTTTGTTAAGGAGGTGGAAAGTCTATTGCAGAAGTCCTGAAGTTGGCTTCCCATGGTCAAAACCAGAATGTCGAATAAAAGCTTTTCCTCTTTGCTTCTTACTGTGTATAATGAAACAGAAAGGTAATCGCAAAACATAAACTTGTGACTTAGTCACAAGTCTGAAGAGTATCCAGTAGAGTGCACTGACTTCTGCTCTGATTTTGTGAAATCATCAGTCTAATCCTTAAAGGTTTGAGCTGAGTTAAGTCTTCTGCTTAACCTAATTTCTTAGGGAAATAGAGCTCATGTGGATTACACTATTTGTCTGCTGGTACACTTGACAATTTTTTGAGCCTTGGATGTAAAAAGGCAGGCAACGCTCCACTCTTGTACATTTTCTGGTAGCATCCAGTCAGAAAACCAGCATCGTATATGAGGCTTACTAATCAGCATGCATATGGGTCAATGCAAGTCATAACTTGCCCCTGGTCGAGGGGCGCATTGTAAGCGATACTGGGGAGCTGGGGGTTATTGTTTTAGTAGTGTTAAGGCACACAAATTCTTACAAACCAGGCTTCATTAGCTTTGCTGCTCACCCATTTCTTCACGTGCAAGTTTGGAGCATAAAATCTACCTAATTAATAAATCTTCATTCCTGAGGAAAACCATAGTTTACAATACTTTTACCTGAGGAAAGTAATTTTCTCATTGACTTTTTTCAGCAACATGCCTGGAAACACTTGTACAACAATCAAACCCTTCATTATTCTAAATTCATCAGCATTTTGTAATCTTCCCATAGAATTTTCAACTGAAAAAATAAAATTGTTTGGCAGTTGATGGTACAGAGACAGCAGTGATCTTGGTCATCTATTTGGGGACACTCTAACGTGGAGGGAATCTTAACCTTGATACAAGGCCAGTAACACACTTTGGGTGGTGTGGACAGAGTGATGGATGGGCCTCTTGGCCCATAATAGTATCCAAACTCAAAACATCATGGTACGTGAAGCGTTGCACATTCAGGTTATCACTAAATGACAAAAGATTTATTGTGCACTTGTTGCCAGTTGAAGGAAGCTAAAGTAACCTCTGTGTTTCCTGGACAGACAATCAAAGAGCTAAAGCTGATTCTTGGAATTTTTCCTTCACCATCACTATGTCCATTCATGCCATACTCTGCTGTGTTTAGTGGAAATTAACCGTAGCAGAACATCCATCTAATTTCTGTAAAACATTGATTTTATTTATTCTTCCTACATGTTTTTCAATTCCCTCCTCTCCCTCCTAATTCCATTGACAACAGAAGAAATGACACAAAAGATCAACTGTTGGCTTTATGTAAAATATTGCATCAAAATAGTGAGTCACTGGAAAAAGATTTCCCACAGTCAACACACAAATACCCACTCAGGTCAAAAAACCCAAAGTGTTATCAATAAGGACAACGGAAGTTGTTATTTTCGTTTTTAAACAGTCTTGATTCATGCTTCCTGTCATTTTGCTTGGGGAGAGAGAAACGACTATTCCTAAAAAAACAGTTAAACAGAACTGCCAGAAACTCTTCAAATCCTTAAACCAATATGATCAGGAATAAAACCATAGTGGAAATAAGTTATCTTCTGCTCTCCGAATTCTGTTCCCATGTACAAAGTTTGGGTGCTACATATCACATCATGATCTGATAATTTTTTTAACCCAAAGACAAGAAGCCGTTATTGTAAACCCTGTTTCTGTGGCATATTCTGATGATCATCATATTTGAAAAGGATCTCGGGTGGAACTTCGTGGTTCTTACCAAGTTCTGCTGGATAATTTCTCTGAGGTTTGCTCAGTAGGAAGCAGCGTATTTGTTCCAGTTTCGCCAGCCCGGAGAGGTGCTTCCTGCCGCTTTCACAGCTGAAGCCTGCGGCAGCTTGCTCCCTGGGACACCCAGAGACTGGCAAGACGTTTGTGATCACCAACAGGGATGCTGGAGATGCTACATGTCTGGATTCCGCCGCTGAGTTTTCTCTCTGCAAGGCTACTGGGAAATGCTGTTTGTCATCTTTATGGTTCCGTTGCTCAAAAAGCCATGGAGTTATACAAAGCTAAAAGGTTATTTTAAAGCTGGTCTTAGAAAGGAAAAAAAATTAATTAGCAAAATTGAAATAGTTTTTTCTTTTCGTGTATGTTTTTTGTGCAATGTTAGAAATATTCTGTGTGTATGATTTTTTTCTCCCTTTCACTTGCTTTTTCTTCAGTATAGCAAATGTACTCTATGCATGAACTAAAAGCAGGGAGAGAGACAGGAGAGTGTTATGCTCAGTCTCTTCATGCTCTTAATTTCATATTCAAGAGAGTCAAATTGTTTGCCTGCCTTTGGCCCCTGTTCCTCCTTAAACTTTATGTTCTCTCATACCTCCTTGGCAGACTTCAAGATCCTGGAAGTTTCTTCCCATCTGCCTCCTGCAGGTGGGAGCTGACCTAACTTTGGTCATACGGGAAGTGAGACTTTTTCCATGCAAGTAGGCCAGTTGTTTCTACTCTAAAGCCTCCTTTTCTTCTTCCACAATGCAGCATTTCCACCTCCTATGACTTGGAAATTGCCTTTTCCCCAGATTTGTAAATTGCAATCATGTAGACAGTTATCCTAAGGATAATGTATGGAGAAATTTAGTTCTTTACTCATAGGCAGAGTTCACTGAGCATGTTTTCTTCATCTTGAATTCACATATCCTGATCACAGAAAGATAGAACTCATGGAATCAATACAGATTCAGAGTTCACAGTTCAAAGCTTTGTTTATATCATACAGTGCAAAGTGATTCTCTGTGGGAACAAATTTATTAATAAATTTTGCCTGACTAGTTTGTTTTGTCATATCCCAGGAAATACATATGTACGTATAGAATAAAAAGTTGGAGGATATACCTAAATCTGTTTAAATTTCTTCCTGACAAGTGTAGGGGAGTTAAGTGGAGCCAGTAGATTTTCACAGATGAAGTCAAGCTTAACAAAAAGATGAGTTCACTTGTCATTTCTTCAATGACCGCAGACAGTAGTGAAGCAGAAAACACTATTTGCTTGGATTTCAGCAGTGTTTGGAAAAGCAAAGGTTTTGGTATGCCTCTTGCCCTTCTGCCCAGGCTCAGTCTCATAAAATTCATGTTTCTTTTCCTAGAGATTCTCTCTGCCCAAATGGGTACACCTAGTTTTATAAGAGACTTTTAAAAAATTGCTAGGTAAAAGCACATATTTTTGATAAACTTACCTGGCACTTGAATGTAACAGACATAAAAATAAACAACATGAAGTTAAAACCACCCCAAATTATTTCAGTGCAACTGAATAAATCCTTACGTCACTTGCAGCAAGCAAGCAATCTGCTTGTTTTTGAGTTCCCACTATGCTAATTTGGGGATTGTTGAATTTAACAGCTGCTTGCTAGGTGGTGTGTGTTAAGAATGTCCTTTCAAGGAGATTATTTTAAGTGCTGTCTTCTCTGCTCTGAGCAGAGGAGGGGAAAAAAGTTTTATCGCTATCCTAACAAGGGACCCGAACGTGGAGCAATCCTGGATTTTGTTACTACAGCTGTGATATGATAAGATGACTGCCAGCAAACAGTTGCATGCGTTTTAAGATGTTGCTGCTTCTCATCTGGGAAGTGGTATTGTGTCCTTGTTGGATGCTGCCATTGCAAAGGTGCCCAGCCTAAAGCAGCAGGGAGAAGATAGGCTCGCTCGAACAGCCCTACTGATGCGCACTGAGAGGCTGAAATCCTTAAAAACTCTCTTAGTTGAGATTATCTAACCACATAATTAAATTCCATAGGGAGAAAAGTGGATCTGGACAAACCTTTTCACATCTGGTCTCACTGTAAATGGGTGAGAAACTAGGATAGAGAAAGGGGACTATAAAGATGAGGGAAATGGCGTGGGGAACTCTCCCTGGAAGTCGAGTAAGGAGAATGATGCCGGGAGAGAGGGAGAAGTTATTGGTTTTCCTATATGGAAAACCAGTTCCAGCATTTCCTTGTGTAACCAGTCCATTGGAGTAACCCCTCTCAACTTGGAAACCATTCCTCACCCTAAATTAATCAAAGGGTAAGTCTGCGTCATACCTAAATACTAAAGAAAAGGTATGAATCAAAGGTATGCTTTAGCTCCACACCTTGGAGCCTGTCAGATGTCTGTGAAAGTCCTGTTGTTGGCTTTTAGAGCCATAAAATTAGGTGCCTTAGCTCTATCTCATCTCTGACCTGCCCATCCCTGACTCCAGAAGGCATAGGTAAAACAACAAGGTCTGGGCTGAAATGTATTTTTAAGCCCCCCCATTCGAGCCGTCTTTTAAGCCTCTAGATAGAGCCTCACCAGGCTAAAGCAAAGCCATCACCTATGAGACTGGCTTGGGTTGGAAGGAATAAAGCTGTCTCTTAATCTTTCAAAGAAAGGGCAGTTAAGAGCTTGAGGCAGGACAGAAGAAGCAGTAGAAATGGAGAAGTGAAAACAGCATGCACATTTTTTTCTCATGACAAGGACAGGTTGGTGACCTCCTCTGTTACAGAGGAAGCTTCCTGTGCGGGCTGCCAGGATGGTTTTGCCCTCTCAATTTTTAAACTGATGGTGATTCCGATGTCTGGAATCACTGCAATTCTAGGTACATTACCAAAACACTTGGTTAAAAGTCAACAGGTTGTGTCACTTTGGGCAAACAGTCAAAAGGAAAAAAAAATCTGTGCATAATTGAAAGTCTGTGCCATGCTCTGAAGCTAGCTGTGAGCACAGTTAATAGGAAATAAATTCATTTAACCAAGCCTTAAGTTTTTCCCATGCCAAGTTTTTCGTGTTAAAAATGTCTGCTTACTTTAAGGGAGAGCAGGAGAAGAGGACAACTTTAGTGTCTTCTCTTTCATGTATGTAATATGGTCCCCTCGATGCTACTTTATAAATTACTCTTCTCGCAGCTAGAAATTCTCACCTGTTACCTGATCCTCAGACGAACTGAGCAGCTCCACATCTGTATGTGTTACATGAACGTTAGAGCAAGGCAAGCTCTTTGGTTTTATTTTACTTTTTTCCAGCAGTTCATGAGGTGGTGCTGGTTGGGGGGAAGCTACGTGTGCTGTCCAGCCGGGGGACTGGACCCGCTTGCACAGGGTGGCCTCTGGGCCCGAGAGGTGTCCTGCGTCCTCCGCTGCCATCTGTCTAGAAGGAGTGCCGTCACGTCACTGACGCGCCAGCTCTTCTTGCCATCCGGAGGGTTTGTGTCTGCGCTCACTGTGTGCGCGGGGAGGGACGTGACTGCTTTGCGAACCGACGACTGGCACGTCTCATGTTGTAGGAGAAGGTCAAGGGGAAGGGTGACAGTAACCTCTCTCTTCCCTGCGTCTGAGTGCAAAGGGGTGGCCGAGGATGGGCCCTAGGCTGAGGGTGTTGTGCTGGCTGCTCCTGGGCTGGATGTTTGCCGTGCAGTGGCAATTCATCAGCATTTCATTTATGGCAGACTCATAACAACTCAGCTTGTTTTCTTTTCACAAGCTGGTTCTTCACGCACTTAGTGAACGGACAGGAGTTAGCAGAAGTTAAAAATTTACGTAGAGCTGTTGCAGAGCTGTTCAGTTGCTGGTGGCAAAACGCCCGCCCCTGGTGGCACGACCAACAGAGCTCTGCCACCAGCAGGATTTCCCACGGGGACAAATACACTTTCTCTTAGTGCCTGCAAGTCCCAAGAAGACAAATTACACTGGAACTCCAGTAATGTACTATCAAAGCCATTGGCTTTGATTTTTAAGCTGAGATTTCTAAGCACCCCAAACACAGCTATCCCACTGGGGTAGCAGGCTGTCTTCTCACTGTTTTCTAGGGAGGCTGTACGTTTCTTTCCTCTAGCGCTGTTCTGTATGGATCAAATACCAAAAGCTAGTTTCCAGTATGTCAGGAAGTACTTCAAAGTAAAACCACAGGGAAAAATATCTGTAGAGAAAAAATACAGAGTATTATGGAAGCCATATGATCATGTTTTGTTTGGAGATGGTCTGCTGTGCCAACAAATTTTAATGAATATTGCATTTTGCCTTATTCATGGAGCAGGATGAGTGTAAGTCACCTATCACTTTTCCACGTCTGAGACAAATCCACGCGTTTTGAGATCATAATGATTATAAATGTTCAGTAGACAATATGCCATCCCACTCACTTTTTTACTGTAAAATAAAAAGCTCTTTAGATTTGTACCTACTATTCTTTCAGAACAATTTAACTTGATTTATTTTGTTCCAATACAAAACACCTTATAATAAAGTTTTAGTATGTCTTAGCTAAAGGGAATAATGAAGATTTCAAGCCTGCTTTGTCAGCGAGTGACTTGCATACCAAGTCAGAATTGTAGAACAATAGGGTTATTTAAACAGGAAAAGATGTGATCCTGATTTTCTTGTAGCTATTCTGAGTAAAGCTTGTCTGCATGCAAAATATTACATAGCTCTGTATTTTTTGCACTGCCATCTTATTTCTAGCATTGCTTCTGTGATTATATAAATACATATATTGAATAGAGATTCTTTTTTTAAATTGTTAGATTTATGAAGGTAGCAGAAATGACTTTTGATGGTGGAATCCCCCTTTGAAATAGTTTCCATTGAAGAAAACTGTTGTTAGCCCATGACATCACAGGTGTCATACTTGCAATTTCAGATAATATATGTGTACTCACTGCAAAAACCCTTCCTGTTTTGTTTTCAGCTTTGGTTATGTTACACATTAGTATCTATTTTTCTTGTGAAACTGTCTTGCATATATAAATACTTCTTTTTTTTTTGCATAGGAAAATGGATAATTTGCATGTACAGTAAGTGAAGTGGATAAAGACACATTTTTCTTAGTTAGGCTATGGTTTTAGAAAACTTGTTACAAAACCTGTTTTTATTTTACACCTATGGATAGCAATTATTTTTCAGGATATTTGGTTTTTATTAGTTGAAAACTGTAAATCAGGGTAGTGAAAATTTCTTTTTTTCCCTCTAGTCCTAGTTCTTTATGTAGAATTATAATGAAACTGTTAGTTATACACTAACTTGGTGTTTTCACTTGCTGTTAATGGTATTCTGTTTGTGGGATGTGAGAGATCTTTTCAGTGGTCATGCTATTACTTTTTTACCCACCTACCTCATAAATTAATTAGTAATTTTAGTTAATGCCAGAGTGGCTTAGTCATTTTATAAGTATTTCAAGTAGCTGCAAGGGTGACACAGCAACATTAGTAATTAACTCTGGCAACCTTTATTCTTATTCTAGCTAGTAACTCACCTAAAAATTCACTGTGATGTTGCGTTCTGGCATGTATGATCTCAGAGGCTCAAGCCATTCCCCCAGTCCTGGAGTTATAAAAGTGTCAGTTAAGTGTCCAAAAAATTAATTGGACCCTCTCAGTTTTGTGCTTTATATCACTGTTACTGAAGAAGAAAACAAATGGGGAGGGCTTAGCTTGTGCCTTGACTGGCATTGCAATGACATTCTGAACTTGTACTTTCTATTTTTTTGTTGACTTAAAAAGGAAATCAATCAGTGTGGGTCAAGAGGTTCAGGGATTTGAGCTGGGTAGCAATTTTAGCATGGCTCACAACACGTCACAAAATTAGCTTGCCAAGAAGATGTGCTTCTGTGAAACCCTGAAGTACCTGGGCTCGAGATGTAGCTGCAAGAGAAATCATTTTGACAGAAGAGCTCATAACAGTCTAGCTCACGCCTTCTGGTGATGGCAATGGAAAGAATCATCAGTATTGATCATCTCAAGTCCTTATAGCCTGAGCTCTTGCACAGTGACACGTCACCTTCAGCTCCTCTTTGCTGTGGAGATCCAGGATAAGCACAGAAACAGGGGCGAATGCAGAAGTGAAGACGGAAGCAGGGGAATAGCCAGCTGTCCACAGCGCATCAGTAAGTGATTGTCCTGTGTGTAAATCCGGGGACCACAGTTTAGGATTTGATACTTTAGAAGTGGAGTGCTTGGAACCAGCACATCTTAACATTTTCCAGAAAATTAAATGTCTTGAGAAGCATTCATGATGTTTCTCAACAATTTTGTGATGTTTAAGGGAATTAATTTTGCTGCAAGCAGTTTTGCATGTTTATGCAGTCACATTATAACTTTCATGCATAGAGATACTTAGTAGGAATATCAAGTGATGTTTGCAGCTGAAGTTCCAGAATTTATCTGCATTTTAATGGATTAATCTAGTTTTCTTAATTAAAAAGAACACCCACCGATACAAGCTGGCTTCATCATTTATCTGAAGGAAAGATGATTAGCCTTTATTTGCAGTTGTTTCCCTTGACTAGTGGAGGCTACTGCAGTGAAGCTTGTTTTTGTTTTATTGTGCCAGCAAGGAAAGTACCAAACAAGATGCTGTTACTGCCTTTGCTACTGGCTGCTCCCCTGCTCTACTTTTGGACCTACTGCCTTGCAGTTTTCCCTAGGCTTGACTTCCTTCATCCTCCCTCTCTCACCTCCTTGAGGTTGTTGTCCTTTTGCTGTTCAGGTGCTGTGGTGCTGAGCACAGGAGCTGAGAGCAGGAAGATTTTTCTTGCTGCGCTTCATGTGTGGCCTAACAAGTACCCGTGTGATGGAGGCAGAGTAGCAAAGGTAGCAGCCCCAGGAAGAAAACACAGAAGATGGAATAGAGGGAGGGAGAAGAGAGGGGAGGTAGGGAAAAGACAGTGATAGAGGCTTAAGCTATTTCATACTGGAACAGAAGATGGATAAAAATCTAACTACTGGAGGAGACTCCTCTTCTAATCGTGCAGTTTGACACAGAATTCCACATTTTCACTACTGCTCTGCAGCCTAAAAAATAGCTCTGAGCCCTGGGTGTTTCTTGAGTATTGCCTAGGAGTGGTCACTGTTGAGGATAAAGGACTGCTACTGCTAGGAAATGCTCTACTGGTTCAAGTGGCAGTATCTGTGACATGGCTCTAGGTTGCCTAATCCTACTGTAATCCTATTGATGATTACTGTTGATTCCACATGTTGGAATGGCTGTATTTTTTCTGGTAAATATTTCCTCCCTCTCCAGATATAAAATTATAGGTAACACCCAATGTCAAATAGGTTGATAAAGTTTGTACTTATTCTGAGGAGAAAAGAGTATGTCATGATAATTCAAGCAAAGCTGTAATGCATAGGTGCAAGGACGCTGAATTAAAGTTGCACGAGCTTTCTGCCTTTTCCTTAAATTAATCTGATGCAATGTAATTGTCTGAATATAACTAAAGAGTCAGCTCTGAGTTTCTGTACAGCCCAGAAGAAATGCCTATACATCAGTCTTCACAGCAAAGTCCTGAAGGCAAAATGCCAGCAATAATTGCATGAAGTAAAAACTAAACTTACTTCATCATAAAAAGAAAATTATAGATTAGCATCTATACTTGTTTCTCCCTCTGTTTTTCTGCACCCCCTGCACTCCGCTGTATCTGTACTTCTTATCTGAGGGTGTGGTACATTTCCTACAGCAGGAAAAGTTCTTGAGGGTTTGGTGTCATGTGGCACAATAATACCTTCTCCTCCTGCTTGGCCTGTGTGAATCACACCCGTACCTTTGGAGTACAGAACTGCAGACTTACCAGCCCCTCTTGCACACAAACCCAGTTTAAAGAATCAAAATTTAGTATTGACAGAGTAAACTAAGCACAATCATCATTAAGCACTCAGATTTGAAATTATACTGATACTTTACTTGCGAGTTTAGATTTTTGCTCCCTTCCCCTTCAGTGTGAAGAAATCACTTTGCTTTTAGATGACACTTTTCACGTGTGGAGATAAGCAGAAGCCAGCAATGTTTCAGACATCATCTGCTGGTAGGGCAGCTGCTATACAAACTGCTACCCTAAAACAGGTTAAATGGCAAATGGGAGGTTTTTTATGAGTGTCGCATCTAATGCCTTGTCTCTTTCAGTTTTATCTGGTCAGGGCTCAGATGGGAGTTATAATTAAAAGCAGCACAGATATCCAAATAAGAATGTAGGGTATGCATTGGCTGGAAGCTGACAGGGTTTAAGTACTCACCTGCAGTTGAATTGAGCCTCGGATGGGAAGTAGGAAGTGCTGTACTCAAGCTTCCTGTATAAATAAATGCAGCTTTCCCACAGCTACTGCACACAAGCTGTGACGTGCTTTTAAGATATAATGGCAGCATGCTCTTAATAGCAGGGAGGGGATGATTTATCAGAGTGGCAAAGGGGCTGGGAGACAAGTCCTGCTGCAGTCCTAAAAAGTGTACAGCTGTCAGATACGCGGAGAAGAGGAAGGGCGTGCGAGAGCAATCTGCCTCCGCTCCTGGTGGCGAGCTTCAGGGGTTTGTGACATCGTGGTTCTTGGGAACACTGGAGTCTGAGTGCAGCTACTGAAAAGTCACACAGCTGGCAGTGAATGCTACTCTCCTTTCAAGGTATGTTGGAATACAGCTTTCAGCCTATTTTCTTCCTTAAAAGCAAAGGATACCCTGAAAACAACAGAAAGCCAGCATTTGCTTCTAATGGAAGAAAGTAGAAAAGGCTTAGTTAAAAAAAAGGTAAGAACTGGAATGATTAAAGAGCTAAAATAAATGTTATTTGTGGTTTGGCTAAAATCAAACTGTGTCGTGCTTGGAGCTGAGGCAAAGAGGAAATCTTGGAGTCCTGACTATTAAAGGCACAGAAAATTAAATAGACATCAAGTACTTCCCAAAAGGGTGAAATTACTTTTGTCAGTGTAACTTTTAAAGAAATATCTGTGTGAAGTGTTTGAAAGTGCTGCAGTATTAGGACATATCTGTGTGGAAAGCAGTGGCTAAGATGGCATACTGTCAGTCATATATCTGTTTTAGTTTAAATACAAGAACTCCCTTCATACTGAAAACACCTCTGATTAAGCTGGGGGGAGCCTGAGTTTAAAATGCAGAGATTTCCTCTGGGTTTAAAGACGTTTCTTCTGCCACAGTCTCGTACAGCTGGTATCGTGAAGGAAAAATATGCTGATCTGTATTACAAGTGTTAGTGTACACTTCTAATATGTTCAGGGTTTAGGGTTATGTGGTTTACATAAGCACATACTAAATATACAATACATTTGTTCTCTAGTTTGCATTTTTAAATTTTTTTACCCTAAGAACAGAAAATTGCATTTACTGGTATCTTTGCACTGCTTTCTCTTTCTCAGCATAAGGCTTTCTCAGTACAAAGCTGCTTTGGTAATGAAGATGTTTCAGTCTTGCTTATTATAAAGCTCTGTTTTTTCTGTAATACAAAGGCACACTGCTTCCTTACTGTATACGGTAATATCAAATATGCTCCTTCAGAGAGCACTGTAAGTAGTAAAATATTTAGGATGACTGCAGTTAAAGAAGAATTGCAGGGTGACTTCCCATCCTCTTGGTAAATAGACACTGAATGCTCTTAAGAAGTAAATTTTGGCAGAGATACAGGCTGTCACTGAAATACCCCCATGCAGCTTTACAACTGACTGTGAGCAGGCACAGCAACATGATATGCTGGGCTACACTCAGCCCGAAGGGCAAGTGGTCTCAGTTAAGGGCAAGCACTGGGTTTGGGATACCAACATTTCTGGAAACAAAAGTTTCAAAATCCTGTCCTTAAATATTTTCCAAAACAAATATATTGACCCGATTCTTGTCCTGCTTAGGACTTGTCTGTGCCTGAATGTGAGTGGGTGTATGGGTTGTTGTCATAGCATGAAAGTGGCTGAAAGCCTTCCCTCAGTGAACACAAGCTACGTTGGAAAAAATACAGCACATTGATAAGGGGATGGCTGCAGTTACGCTCCTGAAAGTAATGCTTTAGATTATGGATGGAGAGGAGTGTGTCTAAAGCTGTGGTAAAGTGGGAGGTATTCCTTCAAAATAAATTGGAGCTATTCCGGAGGCAAGCTAGTGTGATGAGAATCAGACTCCTTTTCTCCCATGCGTCTTGCTGTCCGGTGGGGGTATTTAACACAAAATGCTGTCTGCTCATACAAGGACACAAAAACCTCCCTAAACTTCACGTAGGAATAACATTTGGCAACCTGGTATAGTTTCTGTTCCCCATGCTGAACTATATCCTGCGTGCTCCTCGCCGATAATCACGGTCTTCTTTCCCACAGATGGTGACATTTTGATTTTGTTTGTGTGGTGGTATACTTTGGAGCAAAAGTTGATAATATAAATGGCAAACAGTATGGAGTTGTTTCTCTCTAGCTAGGTTCGTGGATTACACTATATCCTCTAAATGCTTCATAAGCTTTGTAGAAATAAATAGTGTGGAAGTGGTTATCTAGCCTTTCCCTTCTGCTGGAGGAGGAAAGTATGTACTTGTCCTTATTACCATCTTAAGTTTAAAATGCAACTGTGAAAAGCAGCAAGTCACTTTACAGGAGAACAAGCGGCGCCCATACTTAACCCGGCTCCCAGTTCATTAGTATGCCTCTGATAATATCTATGGTATGAGTCTGAGCCCTGTGCCTGCAATCCACCCTGTCCAGACCTTTCAGTGACTTTTAGTGGTGAGACCCAGTGGAGTGTATTGCTTTGATGTGTAGCTCAAAAAACTGCTATAGACTTGCTGTCCCTCTTCTTGAGTGGGGAGTTTTCTTGAATGTGTCTGAAACTACATGCCTATAGGCATACACTATATATGCTTATAGAGTGTACGTGTCAGATCCATAAATATCTCCTGGGCTAGTAGTACTGTGACATCTGAGACCATAATTACAGCTCCGGGGCCATGGATATCACAAGCACACGTGAACAAAATACTGTGGCAGGCTGCCAGGGTCGCTGTGAACTGAGTCCATCGGAGACCTCCTTGCACATACCAAAGCAGACATTGCCTTCGGCTCCATAAAGCTGAAAATGGTTCTGGATCTGTCCTCTTCCTCTGCGTATTTGCTGGGAGGTGGGTACAGTTCCCTCCTCTCCTTCCGGCTTCCCCATGCCAAAGCCCAGTCCTGTGTAATGCACTTCACAAATTCTCTTCATTACTCAACAGCCAGGAATAACCTTACATTCATTCCATCTCAAAATTAATCTTCTTTTTGTTTGTGAAGGGGAACATTGAATGAAACGAAAAAGAACAGATCCAAAGGGAAAGACAGCAATGATACTAAGCTCAGCCTCTAGCATTTTGTATTTCTGCTGAAGCACAGCTGAGCTCCAGTGCTAGATTATGAGCCTTCTCACTTGATAGAAGTACAGGTCTGAGGGCCATCGTACACTGCAAATTTGCCTAGTCTTGGACAAATATTTACGGAGATGCTTGTGCCAAATAACTTTGTGCTGATCAGTAAGAAAATAGTGTTCAGTAATCTTTGTCTGTGTCTCTTGTAAATTATTTCAGCTCAGTGGGAACTG
This sequence comes from Fulmarus glacialis, assembly GCF_000690835.1. Classification (NCBI taxonomy): domain Eukaryota; kingdom Metazoa; phylum Chordata; class Aves; order Procellariiformes; family Procellariidae; genus Fulmarus; species Fulmarus glacialis. The sequence goes on from NW_009232832.1 coordinate 42,052, forward strand.
AGTGGGTATTACTTTCATAAAGTAGATCATTGCTAGCAGATACTAAAACACTAATAAAAAAAAAAGATAGTATCTCAAATTACAAAGGACCTCATCCTTCACTGCCTGCTGAAGTGGGACTTTTAAAAGTCCTAGTCTTCCGGGAAGGAGCAGAGGTGCCAAGTAGAAATTTCTAGGCTTGAGAGCATGACTAGATTAACTGCATTGCAAACACACTTTCAGGTAAAAAATGTAGCTATATAAAAAACATTTTGTTGATGCAGTTTCCTAGATCTCTGTATGTGTTGATACTTGCACACAATGACAAAAGTGTTCCCCATTTCTGATTCCTCTTATTCTATTATAATAAAGAAAAAATGCTGTGGGTTGCCCAAGACCTGGGTGTTTTTTTATGGTATTTCTAGGGGAATCTGCTCAGCCTCCAAGGGAAAATCCGAAATCTGTAATTAGAAATGCCATCAGCTTACCTAATTCTTTGAATGTCCTTGGTGCCTGCAAGTACAGTTTTGACTGCAGTGGAGTTTGAGCTACTCGATGACGGGACCTACGAGCATCCTTGTGCCTCGTGTTTCCAAGTGAGTCAGTACCTCTGGAGTCCCAAAGCCAGCCAGCACCAGGCAGAGCGATTTGGGACATGTGAATCTGGCTCCTGCTACAGAATGGTTAGCCTCTCTGAAGTAAGGCAGTCCCAGACATGCTGTAGTCAAGGGACTGTTTGTTTAAATTATGTTTATATAAAACCTAATGAGGAATTCTGTACCTGTCTGACAGACTTCAAAGACCATAAATAAGGGCAATTGGGTGAGTCAGAGTGGACTACCAGACCTGGGACTTGATAAGGTGTATTTTTTGGTGTTGGTCTGGAGCTGTTATCAGTGAAGATGTGAAGTCAAGATGTGCTGTTCATGAAAACTATAGCCAGCATGTTACTGTGGAAAAGTCCAGCTTGTGAGTGTTAGTTCATGCACGCTAGAACACAACCCCTGCATGGAGCTTCTTCCTGTGCACTAGAGCTTGTTGTAGACACAGCCCTCATGGGGAGTTGTTCTACATGTTTTTTGTCTGAAGGAGAGACAAGAGATGCTCATTAGGAGACAAACAAAGTACAGAATTACTTTTTACTAAAAGGAAAAAACCACCATTTTACTGTCATGCTCATGTTTCTCCCCTTTAATTGAGAATGTTAGTATTTGTGTCGTTGCAAGCTTTTCTGCCTTTCAGTTTGTCGTAATAATGAGGAGAGGAGGGGAAGTATAAGATGTGAGGCATTACTCAAAGAGTGGACGCTGTCTGGGTGTCTGACAGAAGCTTTGATATTCATGTTTGGTTATACAAACTATTGAATTTTCAGACTGCCAGGGAGTAAATGTGCAGATCTGAAAATGTTTATGTGCTCTATATGTTTGCAAAAAGGAAAAACCATTGCAACAGAAGAGCTGTATCTCTGTGTTCAGGGACTCAAACGGGTCCTTCAAGGCTACCTCTACTTACTCTTTTATGTACTATATGTTGCTGTGGCTTAGGGCTGAATTCCTTGCTCATGTATATATAGCTGCAAATCATTCAAAATTGCGTGCTTTAAACCCCTATGTACATAGAAGGAAAAACACATTTCATGACAGCTAGTATATAGGCTAATTATTTGCATGCAAAGAAAAGTCCAGAATTAGAAGCTGTGATGTGCAGGCTGACCCTGTTTATGTCTGAGCAGTAGATGGGAAAGTTCATGTGTTCTGCGCGTACTTAATTTTGGAAGCGTTCTGATGGGTGGAGGTGGGGAGATGATGAAGGAAAACAAGCTGGTCTTCCCCCCTCCAAAAAAAGAAGGTTACAAAGATGTAGTCAGTGGGGAAAACTAGCTGATCCTGTGGACTATTTACCGTTGCACTCACTTGAAGCTTTTTCACAGCAGCGGACCCTCAGCTAACCACTGATCCTGGAACCCTTCCCAATGGGCTTTCCCCATTGTAGGGCTAAGATAACATCCACAGGGCCAGCAATAACTTGCTTGCTGAAGTTTTGCGCAATGGAGAGGATGCAATCCTGCACCTCCTGACCTCTTCACAGTTGCACTGATGGGTTCAGTGGTGGGTGATCTCCATCACAGTCTCTGGGGAGGATTTGTGGGAAAGGCAATCACACCCTTTGCCTGGAGTAGAGTCAAAGCCATATATATATATATAATTTAGCCGATGCTACTTTAAGGACATGTGTTTTTTGGATTGGTCAATGTTTTTATTGCAAATACCCAAGCAGTGTACATGGCTTGACCAGTTTCAACCCCCTTGTTGACTTAGCTTTCCACATGTTGGGAGGATGGGCCAACGAATGAAGGAAACATGCAGTTGTGGGGAGAGCAGTAGAGAACGAGTCGAGAATTCTTGCCGTAACTTCTTTTCCTAATTACTTAACAGTGAGAACAAAATGCCTATTTTGAGGAGCATTAGTTGTCACGGTCATAATTGAAAGACCAGCTAGCAGAAAGGTCACTGTAACACTGTCACCCTATAGTAGTATAGTAAGTCTATGAGTTCCTTCAGTCTGTCACTGTAACACTGTCACCCTATAGTATAGTAAGTCTATGAGTTCCTTCAGTGCTGTGTTCTAGGTACTAATTTTTCTGAGTGTTTGGGAAGCGGGACAGCTTCTTTCAACTGCTCCTAGTTGCTTATCTTTGCACACATAAGCAGGTCCGTTGGAAGCACTCCCATTGGCAGGGCTTTGGCTTCATGGCTAAGATCATGTAGAGACTAGCCAGTTGTTAACAGATACTAAGGCTCTTGAGGCTGAAATCTTGGATGTTTATAGGTTGCTGTTCTCCTTTGAAATTACTTCTGTAATGAAGGTTGAAATTTGGAATTGGAGTGCGGGAATGATGAATGCAAACCTCTAACTGCATTTGATGTACACTTCTGCTTTATTGTATGTCTTGTAGTACCATTTGGATTTCTAAGTAGTTGCATAGAGCCCCTGAGAAACTAATTGTGTTCCCTGTGCTTGACACTGTACAGGCGAAAACCTTCTTGTGAGCGCTTAGAGCCTGAAACACAGAGACAGAAGGTGGATGCAGAAAGTCAGGTGGGAGAGGGCAGGGCAGCAATGAGACAATACCACATCGCGTCATAGACAATGTCATCAGCCGAGCTGCTGCAAAGCTTTTTGACTCAAATCTAAGAAAATGTCTATTTGTCTTACATAGCTAAAAAGATGCAGAGCAAAATAGATCATGTTCTGTTAAAAATGTTTATTTATAAAAGTGGGAATATATAGGTGATCTAAAAATATGTAGCTGTTAAAGTTAGTCAAGAGTGTAAGACTAATTGTAATTGAAGCTGTTATTGTATTCCAGCATAGTTTGCAACTTCTGTTCAGTAGTGGGTACGTGAAGCCTGTCAGAGGTTAGAGATGCCCCATATTCCCATCCTGATTGATGGGGCGGGCACCGTGTGGCTCCTTCGCGCTGGGGCAGCAGGTGATGTGGAAGGAATCACCTGCAGCAGAACTCCTCCCAGGAGCAGTCTCCCAGCATGCTGGGCTCATTGCTCTTCCCATGCGTGGGCTGGAAAAGAGGGAGAGCAAACATGGATACTGGGAGGACAAGCAGAGAGAAGCTCAGTTAGCGGATTGTTACTTCTCCTTTTGGCCTCTGCAGATCTGGCCAGAGCTGGGACTCGTTCAGTGCTCTGTCCTTTCCTCATCTCCAGTTGCAGCTGACTTTGGTAGGGCTCGTGGAGGAACTGGCAGAGGAGTAGTTTAGGGATACACTCCGATTAGTTTAATAACCAGTCGTGAGAAGCAGTAGTAGTTACTTCAGTAAGTGCATGTGTTTAGTTTCAAAACAACCTGCTCATGTCCGGGTCCAAACCTCTGCTATTGTTTCTTAATGACTGTGTTGTTTCTTGTCAAACTCCCAGTAGAGTCAGTAGCTATTCATATTGTTTTCTTAATGGAAAGTGCTTATATTAGTGATAGTGACTTCCCCAAGGTCTAGTTTTCAGATTTGACTCCCAGTCTTTGATTCACTGAATGTCATTGTAGCTAAGACTTGAAAGTTACCACTGGGTAGCGTGTCCCCCCAGCTTTCTAAGTCATTAAGACGTATTTGGATCAAGGGCAGTTTTCAATGTTTTACTAGTTTTATCTTGGTTACCTTGAACAGCGTGTTTCTTTTATAATAATGGGCAGCATATTTGACTGTAAGATTAGATAGGGGAAAATTAAAACATTATACTTGTAGTTTTATTCACGGAGCAGTCAAACAAAAATTGTTATAAAAGGAAAATGAACTTAATCTTTGGTTCCTGTTGATGTAAATCCAAAGATGTGTGAAAGTGCTTTTCGATGCTTGTAGTGAACAAAGACTGTAGGACCATAACCTTGCAAGTTTGCAGTTTTCTTGGCCTGACAAAATGAAATGACAGAGATGTTAAAGGTCTCATCTTATTGCAAGCACTGAGAAAAACATTTCTCAGATCATCCCTTCTAAAAATAAATACCTAAATATATGTTAGTTTTTTTCAATAGATGGTGTTCAGTAAACTTTTTTAGATAATGGTGTTTTTGCAGAATTCAGTGGAGGATCAATTTCATTGTTTCGGCCAGCTGAGTTGTTCTTTGGCTTCTGACAAACTGCACGCTTCCCTTGGCCCTAAGAAGCTTCTTGCTGTCACTTTCGAGGCCTGGCTTTGTGTCACGTCTCCACTTGCCTTGACCTGCTTGCCTTGCTGCTTTCTCCAAACACAGCATTGGCTGCTTTGAAAAAGGAGCCATCTCCAGAGGAGCCCGACAGCCCTGTTAGTTTCTTCTTCGAAGAAGAGTACATACTATGAACAAACAGATAAAGTTGGTCCCTCTGTCAAATAACGTTCCATTGCTTTCACTTTAACAAAGCGTGTTTACAAATACCTTCTAAAAATCTTTGATGTTAGAACAGGCCAATGTCACAAATGTCTTCTGAACATGCCCTATCTAAACTGTAAACATTCCAGCTCAAGGAATTAACATATCCCAAGGTTTTGTTATCCGATTAACAAAAATAAACATTTTTTTCTGTGTCAAAGGCAAATTGTTACATCTGACTTCCTATTCCTGTTTCAGCTGAGACAGCTAGCCAAGTTATCAACCCGTTTGACCTCCCAACAGCTCAATTCCTTTTTACTTAGTAAATGCTACAGTTACCAAAAGCCTTCATATTGTCAGAAAGGAAGACGTATCATTTGCTTTTGTCATTAATGTCACGAAGAGTGTGTTTTTATTTAATGGTGGTATATTACCTCTTGTCAACAGGAAGTTAAAAGTAAAGTGCACCAAACTAGTTTGGGTGGAAATTCCTTGTAGCGTAGCATTAACAGGTGTTGCATAGTGTCATTAAGAATAGGGGGTGTTATTCAGATAAGCTTTAGAGTCTAATCTTACCCTGGTAACTAATACTTGGAATTCCGCTTGGTATAATTTTGTTGTTTCAGTGTGTTTTGGAAATATTTGGAAATGTTTGATGCCAAAATATGCAAGTTCTGTGGTCTAGCTGCAGTTTGCCTGTTTCACTGCATTTTGTGCTGATCAGCTTTCTTTAACTCTGTGACTGCCAGGGTGAACATAAAACTTCAGGGGAATCCTGCTATCGACCGCCGGTGGGACCAGACGTATTACCATAGCCTGCTGCCTGCAGTCAACATCATCACGCTGCTCAGGCATAGTAAGTTTGATACATCTGGGTCATCCCAAACTTGATGCCCGCAGGCCTGCCCAGGGCTCATGTCCAGTAGGTCTGGTGCAGGGAGCTATGGCTTTCCGGCTTGACAGACCTGTATCCTGAATTTTCATATGTCCTAGTTCAAGCACAGTTCCAGCAGATGAAGGTGGTGGCTTCTGCGATACGATGGTCTGACCTCATTCCATGCAGAACGGCTTACTCCCATCCTCATGGATTCAACGAATATTGCCGTTGTGTGGCTCCTGTCAGTATTGAAAAGAGACGAAGACCATGTTTTGATTATGCATTTCAGTTTACTAACATGCTATATTATTTCTTTTTCAGCTTTTTTGTTTTTATCTTTATGTGATCAGAAGGTGTTTTTCCTAGCTGCCTGTCAGCTGGGAGTAGCAGCATTTATTTCACCATTAGCTATTAGATTCCCTTTTCTTGGACTCCCCAGCTTTTTAGGAATGGAAGGGGGAAAAGCCCACTTTTTTCCCCCTCGCTTATTCTAAAGCAGTATTGCAAGGAAACACATAAAGGATTCCCACAACTGCAAAGAGTCACACCTGTTTTGGAAAAAAAAAAGTGGTTTGTAATATTCAGTTAATATCCATGGTCGTCTTGCAAAAAAACTCCCCGAGGACATATTGATGTAGGGTTGTTAGAAGTTACTGTGAAGAACTGGTGTTCTAAAGTCTCAAAGTTATTCATACCTCACAGTATTACAGTATTTAGAGATGTTACCCAACAGGTGTACTCTCAAAGACTTGTGGGGACTGATTTACATGTGCCCTAATGACATTTTGATTTATTAGAATGATTTGAAATTATTTGGTGTATGTGAGATTTGGGAAGCTGTTCAATGCGTGTTTTAGGCATCCTAAAGTGCTGGTGTAAAAATGCCTGGCAGGAAGCTGGATGATGGTCGTAATTAGTGCAGTCTGTCCCTTACATTTTTTTTTGTGCGAGAGGCTTCCCACTCACTACATTCCTTTCAAAGTATTTGATGTATTTATTTTTTGGTTGCTAGCATGATACGAAAATACTCCATACAGCCAGTGCTTCTTGAACAGCAGCTCAAGGGCTCTTTTTTTTTCCAGGCGTTCCAATGAAAACAAGTGAGAGAAATTGCCTTCGGTGTGTTCTCATGTACTAGCCAGCACGTTTACTTAGGCTGCTTGTTCTTTAACATGTTTTCTTAAAATAAAAATTTTACAGTGCAGAAAGCTGTCATGTATTATTATATATCTGACTTTTCTTAAGCCCTGCTCAAAGAGAACAGATATACTGAAATACTTTTATTCTCTTTGATACTTCGGCTTGGTAGCATATTATGGTAATCCAGAAATAGGTTTTCCACATACATGCATGTAATCAAGTCATTGGCTTGCTTGCTGTATTAAGGCGCAGATGTAATACAGTAATTCTGAATATATTAAAAATGTATTTAAAATTAGACCTTCTATTCGCGGATCTGGTTGCTTTTTTTTGACACCACAATTTCAGAAAATCTAAGTACTTGTTGAACTTGTTAATAATCTCATTGCAATAAAGCAATATATTCAGGCTTTGATACACTGGAGCACTTAAACATATGATTAAATGTCCTTCTTGAAGATGAAGGCTTTCCTGAACTGGAGCTTTAATCATATGTTTTACAGCCTTACTGAATCACTGCTTGATAATGCTGTATGGACTAGATAGGCAGCTCTGTGTAGGCACTGCATATCAAAAGAAGGAGAAATTAATGCATTGTGGTTTAGTGGTCAGTCTATTAGACCACAGAAGTACTAGTACACTTGATTCAGACTAGTTCTTTGTGCAGAGCTGTTGAGTTTAAAAAAGCTGCCTTAGAAGTGAATTTGAATAACATTGTCTTCAGAGAGTTGGACAGCTAAGGACTTGTAACCAAAACTGGTAATAATGAGGTTTTGCTCAAGTTGATAGATATGTGGGTTTCTGACAGCTGTCTTCACATGCCCTAATTTCATAGCTCAGTTTATATCTTCTATGATCTGACTCCGTTATCTTAATACCACTCTGTTACATTTTTTAGATCTCTCTATAATTACCCTTTTTCTCCGAGGGTCTGATTTTTAGCTTTGGTTTTGAACACTTGTATTTTTCAGGTAGTTTTCTTTTTCTATTTTATTTTTTTAAGGGGGGAACCTTAGTTACAGGAAACAACAGAAGCCTGAGCTGAACGATGTCAAAACAGGTTTTTATATGGCATTGAAATAATTTCGTAATGGGTGGAGTACTTTAAAAATCTCTAGGGCATGAGAAACAATTACAGTGCTTGCAAATGTTTCTTCAAGAAAGTTCAGTGAATACCTGGTACACTAAGTAGGAGCTTAGCACAGGTGCTGCGAGTACTTTCGTTTTGATACTAAAATGTTTTTTGTAAGATGGGGAAGTGCTATGTTATGTGTTAGACCCACACATGACATTAAACCTGACCCCAACCTCTCTTCAGTTCCACCATGTGTATGCAATTCCTTGCCTGGGTGCTGGTTTATGGCAAGCCTGGGAGGATGCTGGGCTAGAGGGGACTGTCAGGGCTCACCCGGCCCCACAGAGTGGGCTCAGGCACACGCCAGCCTGCAGGGAAAACCACATAAAGGATCCTTTTTATTCCGTTAATGTTTCCTGGAGCAATGTGTCTCATGTTTGTACATTTCTTGACTTCCTTTAAATTCTGAATTCAGCTAAAAGCATACAGCTTTACTAACTTCAGCAGAATTGTTTGTAAACACAAGGGTTGAAGTAGCTTCTCCAAGAACTCTGTTGTTGCTATTGGATGCAGCATGTGAAAAATGAAAGGATGACTTACGGTGCTGAATATAATTCACTCATTCTCCTCCAGCTTCAGTGCAGAAGGCTTTCATGATTTTATGTGATGTTTCTAAGTGGTGAAAGTCACATTCAGACACATTTTTTTAGCTAAGTGCAGTGACTTGATTGCAGGCACACAGACAATGTCCTTCTGATGTTGCAGCTCAGGAGACTGCCTGGCTTGTTTGCTCTATCACATATACAGAGTAACTTTTGTTCTTTGTGCCTGGTAATCTTGGTTTGGGGCACCTGGGCAGGCTCAAGTAAGCCTTTGTATGATTGTAACAAGGATGTTACCTTACAATGCATGCTTACAGGGAAAGTTTCAGCCCTAGGTTGCATCAATTTTTAACACCTCTATGGAGCTGTTGTGGCTTGACCTTGGCTGGCTGCCAGACACCCACCCAGCTGCTCTCTCACTCCCACTTCAGGGAGTTAATAGTTTCCACTTCAGAACACTAATATCAAGATTTGCAACGGGTGCCTGTCTAGAAGCAGGCACAGCAGATACTTGCTGTTAGGAAGTCATTTTCAAAGCCAGACACCAGACACCGTGGTGTCAGGAGGCCTTGAAGGCAGACAAGTTCTATACTCCTTCCTCCAGTGCTTTTGTTGTGTTTTTCATATTTCAGTCAAAATCTCCACTGCTTTCATGTTAGTGTTTCTGCTTGTACTTATCCTTCCCACCCCCCTGAGCCCCTTCTCTCTCTGCTTTGAGCATGCTCTAATGTTTTCTTGCTTATAGATAGTGTTGAGACATTTCAGTGCTACGTGAAAGCACAAAGCTTTGTCACCTCCCAGAGACAAAAGCAAAAGTGTCCACAGGCAGATGAAGGAAACAGAAACATTGACAGGTCTGAGTGCTCACCAAACTGTGGTCCTGGTGACTGTGCAGTTTACATCCTCCTAGGACTGACCCCATATAGCTTGCTCATGTTCATTCAGACCTTCTGGTCCTCCTTATCCTACGGCATCAACACCGTTAGTGTCACAGCCAGGGAAGGATGAGTCTTCCCAACAGTTCTTCTTCCTTATAAGGTGGGCAGCATACAATTTGAGGAAATACGTCCCATTTCCTGGAAATTCTGTGCAATGTAAAAGGAGTATGATCTGTGTGTTTGTGCATGTACATGGCTGATGGAAGTATGTAAAAAAAATTCGATCTTTACAGTTCATGAGTGTTTATGCACACTGGGGCCAGTTTGACCCTTCCTCGCCACCGATTTACGCTGGTGCAGAATTTAGTCTAGTATGTTCCTCCGGGTTAGAGTGTCCTTGAGATGTGTTTATCCTTATTCCACAACATCTCATGGAGCCTGCGTTGCTGTTTTTGTGAGGAGTTAGGTGCAGTATTCTGGTTTCAGTGATACATTTCTTGCTTTATTTGGGATTCTATCCTAAATGGGTCATTTTTGTTTGTGAGCATGAAAGGGAAGATCTTAGTGCTTAGAAATGTATTTTATTTATATAAGGGTCCATTTTTTCCCCAGACTTTCCATTTACTTCTATTTCAGGTTACTTTTATTAATATAACCAAATATGGAATGGTCTTTTCCCCTTTTGTCCCCAACTCATTCTTGAGTGACTCCCTCTTCCCATGCACAACACATACATCCGAGGTGTTTTGTTTTCAACCTAAACTGTTGGGAACTCACTTGTAATTACAGTAGGAATTTTAATCCACTGTAAAGAGAACGAATGGATGTATAATTAACTAATGGCAGTCTGTGGGACTAAGCCTAACAAAGTGAAAGCCATAAAAATTCGGAGCAACTGAGATGGAGCTTCACGGCTTCTCTGCAGCATGTGGAAGTTGCCAGAGTAGTGAAGTTGAGGAGATGGTTGGAGAGCTTGGGAGAGGACAATGCATCTTGAAGTGTTGGGAAAGAATAGAAGGAATAGAGGGTGAGAACTGGAGGAAGACACGTGTCTTTCTCTCCCCATCGTTTCCACCATCTGATCTGATCATGGGAATGAACCTCCTCCGCAGGCCTGATTTCTCTGCAGAGCCCAGCTGCCATTGGATGGGGCTACCCTCCTCCATAACCATTAACTCTTTTCCCCTGCATGCTGCCTTTGGCAGCAGTACCAGAAGTCACAATTCTAGTGGGCAGAAGCAGAGACCAGCTGGTTGGGTTGCTCTGGGAAGAGGAGCAGGCCAAGTAGGCCACGCGTCCGCTCTCTCTTTGACGGGCAGGTTTTCAGGTACTAACAGGATGGCTTTGCCTGTGCCAGGCTGACCTGCAGGATTGCTTATGGACAAGCTGGCCCCTTAGGGAGTGTGGAGGGAGTGCTGCTGTTGGTAGCCACGGTGCCTCGACCAGGGGCTGTGCAGGCAGGCTGCGCAGCTGTCTCCGTGGCTCTGATCCTGTTCGCTTCGTTTGCTGAACCCTGCCGGGGTTAATGAGGCTGCGGTGAGGTGAGCCAGTCTGGGCTGCGTAGAGGCTGGATCCTCTGGTCCGCCAGATTTAGGCCATCTAAAATTAGCCCCTAGCCCTAAACCTCAGTCATACACCTGAATCTTTCTACTGCTGCCTTAATAAAAGCATGCAGGGTCATAACCCTTTTGGTTATAAAAAGAACACTGACTTTGGAAGCAGCTGTATCCATTTTATATCCATTCCCACATCCTGAAATATTCCTACCTGTTCTTTTGTACATCCCTCCTCATAACATTGCTGCCTTTTACTGTGTAAATGAAGAAATGTCAGATCCATGTAGCGTGGGGTTGAGTAGCTTACCTGTACAGAGGCAGCTGCTGTTGAAAAGCATACCTAAGTAAATGTGTTACAATTCTCCTAAATACTGAGATAACGTCTAGCGTGTAGTTTTAAATAACAGGTAGTTCTTGATCTGCCGTAGTGTTTCCAGTGACTCACTGTTCCCCCCCACCCCGTTGCAGTAATTACAGAAGAGTATTGCAGTCCCTGACTCAGAGGGAGGCTTCCTGCCAGGGCTTCTGGCCACGCTGGAGCTCCAGCTCTGCAGCTGTATGGAGCAAATTGTGGGGGGCATCGTGGCAGGGACTGCGCCAAGAATAGTGCGGGCACGGCATATTTTTTGAAGCAAGCCATTAAAGAGAGAGTTTGCTTTGGGTTCGTGGCCAGGAATTTGGTTGCCAGAATCTTGGCTATGACTCTTGTGTCTCTAAAACTGGGTGCTTACAGGAAAGACGTCCCAAGGGACACATCTGATGGCTTCTCTGTCAGGCTAGGCTAGGAAACTGCAAAGTGTAAAAATTAAAAGCGGTAAGTGTGCTCCCATCCAGATTTGTTGTGGTTTCACGGCCTTTGAAGAGAAAGTGTCTTCCTGCAGACTCCTGGGAACACGGGGCAGGCCTGGGGCTGGGGCTGGGCCGTGCCTTGGGTTGGGAGGTGGGGGCTGTGGGGTGAGGTTTCACGTGCGCTGACCCCTCGAGCTCCATGAGCACCATCATTTCTTCCTCTGGGGAGGAATTCAGCAGGTTACTGCAAGTCAGCACGTCGCGAACGCACTGACTGGTGGCAGCTGGCCTGGCCGCTCCGGGAGCCGCAAAACGGCAGCAGTGACGTGCTGCCAAATGTGACCTGACAGCCCTGCCACGAGGACGCTCAGGACTGCGGGGGAGGCAAGCACAAGTGGGCCAAAGGGCTCGAGTCGCCTGTTTGCCTCGTGAGATCTCAGATCTGACAGGCACACGGATGGGTCTTGATCCTCTGTTTTTTTCATCTTCATGCAGCCTCCATGATGCAGCTTTTTAGATTTAGTAGAGCTGCACTCTTCACTTGGTGCTGCGGCAAGCAGCTGTGCGCAGCCAGCCACCAGGTCTCTGCTTGTAAGACATGTCTGTGAAGGTCGTCTGGCCATCAGCTGAGTGTATTCAGAAGCAAATCGGTGGAAGTCGGGCCAAGTTTCTTGGGGATGGGAATAGATTTTCCTGTGCCTTAAATGCTGCACTGAACCCCACTGTCTATTTTGAGGTGAATAAAATCTGTAAATTTGCTTTGCTTTGTTTTAGCTTAAGCATGAGAATATTCTCTTTAATTTCTCTTTCATTGTTACTGTGTAAGAATGAGGGTCTTGAAATTTTTTATGGTTATGGTGCAGTGTTTTCAAATGCTTAGGTCAGAAAACATTACATGTGAGCATAGTATTTTCATTTGTTGCTTCTCAAAGGATAGAAATTTCTTCCCCAAGCACTGCTGTGACATAATGTGTGGTGGAAACACAGCTATTCTGAGCATCTCCATGTCAAAGTGCTACTGCACTTAGTTCATGGTTCACAAACCTCAGTTAGATGCTTAAGAGCCCTATAAAATAGACAGAAGAGCGGGATGCCAGGGCGTGGGATGCACAAAAGCTACGGACCTGAGCAGGCAGCTGTCCGTCATAGTCAAGGGAACGCAGAAAAGAAAACAGCACGTGAAATACTCTTACTTACTTGGATTTAAGCTCCAGCCCTGTATGAAGTAAGACATGCAATCTGCAGCCCTTTCCTGAGTTTAGATGCCTTTTCCAGCCCTCTTGCAATGGCTGCCAGCTCGCTATCTCAGTGACAACTCACGGAGAAGGTGGAGTTCATGGCACCCACCACTTATGTTACAGGCTAAATGTTTGAAGTGCTTGCCTAGGAAGTGGGAATCTGTGCTTGTTGTCGCCATCCACTGCCCAGGAGAGATCCCGAGCCACCCGCCAGAATGGAAAGTGGGAGTGGAGACACCCATTGAAACTGTGCAAGTGCAACAAAGACTGAAGGATTCATAGGGATGGGAGGGGTATGACCGAAACTCATTCGAAAGGGCAGAGTGATATATATATGTACATATGAACGCAGTTTTTTTTTTTTAATTGAGAATTTATTGTCCCAAGTCAGATCCCTGCTCCTAGAACTTTGGTGAGGGCTCTGACCACTATACTGCTGCATATAACATAGGTAATGTCTCATCTGTGCGACTGTTGGGGTTTTTTTGGGTTTTTTTGTTTTTTTTTAATTTGATGATAAGTGGCCTGACGGAGGTGCTTTCTGCCAGCAAGGTGAATATTCTTTGAGAACCCAACCCCGTTCAGGCCTTTTGAGGAGATGGGCTCTCAGACACCTTCTTGGTAAATTTTGAATGGCCTGAAGTGTGAGACTGGCACCAAGATGCCAAAGTAGTACATTTGGGTGAGCAGGTACTCTTACGGATCTGAGCTGTAAATTCTCAGGTCAATGAGAAGTGACTACATGGCTTGTGGGATGTTTGAGCTGTTGATTTCTCTTTTCAGGCTGAGTGGACCATTAATGAGCAGATGGGCTCTGCTGGGAAGGCTTGTCCTCACACCATGACAGCTGACGAGTCAGAAGCTGGAGAGTTAGCTCTGGAGCCCCTGCTCACTTGCAAGCTATGTCTCTGTGAATACTCCTTGGATAAGATGACCACTCTTCAGGAATGCAGCTGCATCTTTTGTACATCGGTAAGACTCAGCAGCGCCTTTACATTACAGGAGCAGGGTAATGGGAGATAGAACTGTGAGATGGGGTTGCTTGTCCCGTACAAGAAGCGTGTGTTATCCATACTGATAGAGGGTACTTTCCTAAAAAGCATTTGGTGTTAGTCTGTCTTGCCTTACTTAAAAGACTTCTCTGTTATTCTGCTTTTGATAGTTTGCAACTTTAACAGACAAATAATAATAAATCCCAGTAGTAAATGGGAAAAAAAGAAGCATTTTAAGACTGTCAGAGAATATACAGTATATGCAATCTCAGTATTTATTTTTTCTGAAGCAAAATCTTGAAACATCATAGGATAACTCTGAGATTTTGTTTCCCCCATTATCATTTTCTGACTACTCAGAGACCTTTAAGTCTTGTATGTAATTTTTAAGGGCAATCAGAAAACCTAAACAAAAATTGAACCTTTGCATCTGCAGTCTATGCTGCAGAGATGTTGCACAGGTCATGCATTGCCTATAGTTGTCAGTGAGGACTTTCTGTCCTGCAAATTCAGATCAAATAAAGCTGGTGGAAGTGATAAAGGCAGAGGTTGAGTGAACTGATAAAAGCCCTACGGATATTAGTACTCTTCTGGTCTCTTTGTCAGCATGGGAAAATGGACCCGGTTTCTCTGGCAATAGTGACTTTGATGTACCTGACTAATGGATTTTGGAAACAAGTCAGAAGCCACTGGAGAGATGTTGGTTTTTTAACTCCAGAATAAATGTACTTGGTTTTATTTTTTCACAACAAGTTGTGGATAAGCATTAAGCAAATACGTTTAAGTTTTGCCCTTGATTGTCTGAACTCTGATATTTGTGAAGCCAGCTTGAGTGAGAGTGTCTTCACCTACTCTGAATTCCGGGTAGCTTAAATGGGATAAGAATCTAGCTGTGTGTTTCAAGAAACTAGGGTAAGATTGATTAATATGCATTTTCAGCCTGAATTTCATGAAGTTTGTTTTCCATACCGACTTCCACAAAACTTTTCTGTATTTTAGTTTGTAACAAAAGTTTTAAGAGAACGTACCTAACAGGTAAGTATGAAGATATTGCTCTAAATTACCTTGATACCTTTACAGTGGTCCCACTCTTCTCCGAGAATTCAATGACTCTGATTTAGTATCACTAATGGCACATTAACCTCAGTGTTAGCTGGGCAGAGTAACCCTTTCGCCCCTGGGGAAGGGAGGACTGCAGAGGACTGTGCCAGGCAGAGCTGGGCTCTCCACTCCTCCAGGGCACTGGCTAAAGGGAGAGGTCGGTGATGGCTGGGGATGTTGCTGTCCCCACCTCTCTGTCCCCTGTTGGTGCCACAGCTGCCACCCCATATACACCCCTTACCTGGCCGGTAGTGGGAAGAGCATCCGCTCTGAGCTTGGCTCTCCAGTGCCATGACAGCGAAGTGGAAAGTACAGTCACAGTCGTTTGGCATCCGTGCAAACTTCGCTGAGTTTGTCTAAACCAAGAGCCAGCCATGAGTGAGTGCCGAATGCAGCCGGGAGAAACCTTTAGACGTGCTCTATTTATTTCAGTGGGCGTAATATGTCTCGATTGTGCTTATGCTCCATGTCTACCTTTTGTCTGGCTGTTGTTGCCTGTGTCTGAATATCCTCCCGATGGACATGTCTGGGCTGATGCAACAGTGGTACGTAGATCTTGCATCCTGTAACAAAGGGGGCTCTGGAAACTTTTAACCTGCCTTTATGGCTTTCTGTCTTAAATCCGGAGCAGTTTCTGTGAGGCCGTATGAGTTGCACCTTTGGGCAGCCTCCAAAGAGCAGTGTCAGAAGCACCTTGCCACAGAGTGCCTCGGTGCCAGGGCTTGCATGGGGGATTGCTCGAGGCACAGCCTGCAGTAGCTGAAATGGTATGCAATGCCCTAAATTTCTTCTCATCCATGCCAGGGCTTCTAAATACCTTCACACTGCCCTTAAGACAGATATTGGGGTAAGAATGTCAACTGCGAGCTGTGGGATTGAGCCCATATCAGTTTTTCAGCTAGCAATGCTTTCAGCTTGTATAGCTTATTCTTATTTTCTATCACTAAGGTTAATTATATAGATCCAAGAGTAGTATTAAATTTGCTCTACTAAGGTGAAACCGTTAGTTTTATTAATTTTTTGTTCTATTACACTGTGAGGTCTTTTTTTTTTGCTAATTGTAATGATGATTCTGCATCCATGATTGTTTTTCATTACAGCATTTTTGGCTGTGGAAATAATTGGAAATTGTTACTATTTAGGCATCTGCAGGGGCGAGTTTATATCTCCTTTTCACTTGTAGCCTGTAAAACCAAGGAATTTAAATTAGTTAGAATTGTGCACAGCTATTTTTTCAGCTTAGAAACTCCTGTAATAAACATCATACCTCGTAAAAGCTGTATTCTAGCCAAAGTAAGTAAACTGTGTTTAAGAAGGTGTATTTTGCATTTTGGTGGAATGTTGCTAGTAAGACAGGAGTTTTTCAAATAGCTATAAACATTTTTACTCTCTCTGTTCAGAGAAGAAAAAGCAGGTGGCTTGCAGAACACACTTGCCATCTTACTTGGTAGCCCAGTCGGGTCTGAAGAGGCATCAGCCTTGTATTTCTCAATATTTGTTGCACTTGGCGTAAGACTCCACTGAAATGTGAGATAAAGCACACATTTACACATCCCAAGAATGTGGAAACAGCTATAGTGTACCTGATGTCTTGGTTTCATTGTGTTTGGACTATATTAGTTTCGAATGAAAGACTGATCTCTAAAGAGGGTTGGGCAGGGATGTGAGGTATATTTTATCTGCAGAAGTTTCAGAGGGCTGCACTTACATTATTCAGGTCATTTCCTATACCTATAAAACCTTTGCAGAGTGCCATGCTGTGGTGCACACTCTTGCATATATATATATGCAAGAAAGGGGAGGGGGTCTCATCTGTTCCTGATACTGCTTATCTTGTTTTTTGACTTGCAGTCATCCTTCTTGTATATTTGGTGGGATGTCCTTCCTACCTGCAGTCCCTTGTGCTTACCTTGTCTTGCAACTTTTTCGCCCTTGGATGTGCCCATATGCAACTACACGGGTTTTTGCCCCTGTGGTGGTCACATTGCTCACGTATGTACATAAAATAATTATACACTGTGTCTGGCTACACCATCACAGTGTTACAAAATACAGTATTTTAGTGCATTTATATCTGGGTCCAAAGCAAACTAATATTAATTACATCCTGACTGATACACTTACAAAATCATATTTTGAATATTAAACTTATTTCTAGTCCATTTTCCTACATGTTTGTATCCTTTGCTTTTCTCCTCCCTCCGCAAATAGCTCCAGCAGTGCCTCACTCAGGCAAGACTCAGGAGTGCTCAGTCGGGGTAGTGCCAGAAATGGACGGGCTGACCTCCCTACTTTGCCTTTGGAGGGGCCACTGGGTGTTGCCCAGGCTTTGGTGCTCATTAGACTGGCTGGAAAATACACATCTTGGAGACTCCCGCCTTTTCAAAACCTGGCTGAAACTGGGAAAACAGCTGGGAGAGACGATGAGTAGTGTGATCGCATGCTCCTCGCTTCCTCTTGCTAGAACTGGCCTGGTAGCTGGCACAGCATAAATTACCCTTTGGAAGCAGCAGTGAGGAGTGCAGGACCAGCAGTAGTGCTGGAAATACTAAGGACCCTATGGAAGACTTGGTGCGAGTCTGTAGCCTGTAAGCAGTCATGAAGGTGAGGTTTTACCAGGTGTGGTACGATTGCCCTGGTGGCAGTGATGACAGAAGGGAACCAGTGCAGTGCTGTTACGGAAAAAGTGGTTTTGGGGGTCAGTAAAAAAGCTGGTGTCAGCTTCTTCCTTGCACGCCAATTCTGTTTGGTTTTGTCTTTCCTCTTTTCTCCCCTCCTCCTAAGCATTTCAGAGTCCTGACAAGAGCCAGGTGAGCAATAAATGGCATTGCTGCTATTTATGTCAAGCAGCAGCTTGTATCTATCTTGTGCGTTATTTACTGGAACGGGGTTTGAGATGCCCAAGACAACATGTAACAAACTCTGAAAACAGAAGATACTTTCATGTATTGCTTCTGTGTTGTCAGCACATGTTTATGCAGAACTAGCATGATTCACCCTTCTTTTTTTCTACGCAAATTCTTTGTTGGGTCTTGTACTTCTGAGAAGTGCGTGAGGTAACTGAGTTACAAAACGTGCAAAACAAATATCATGATGATCCACCTGTTTGTTATTTTGGTGCACACGTTGCGGTCTAAATGAGATTAAACTTCATGCAACCTTAAAAGGAGAAGTCAGTGTGCAATGTTGAATAGAAGCATAGGTAGCTTCTGTGCTGTCTGGGCTATTCCACAAGTAGAAGGTGATCCGAAAGCATTTGAGAGAACAAGATTTTCCGCTGTAGTTATGTGTGACAGCAAGGCCAGGGCTAGACATGGGCAAAAAAGGCTTTTTTGTTGCTGTTGACAGCCTGGTGCCTGGGGCAGCTGCCTGCCTAGTGAGTCGGGGCCTTGGGAGGCTGCAGCCTCTGAGAGAGGGGCTTGCAGGCTGCTGCCAGCTACTTTTGCTAGAGAGGAAGGGAATTTCTCCTTCCAGAAATAGGAGTTTCTCTGTTGCATTTCACCAGCAGGACACTCTAAGGCTCCTCTGCTTTCCTTAATGTTTTTAAGAGCAGCTGTGCGTTGCCCTCCCTCCTTCGGGTGGCTAAATACTGACATTTTGTCCTTAGTGCTGTGAAGCCTCAGATCGCTTGTGCAGGGGAGCACTGGAGAACTGGAGACAAACTGATGTGAAGGATCAGCATCATCAGCAAAAAGCATGGGCAGAAAAGCCTGAGAGCAGAGGACACCAAGTAGCTCAAAGACAAGGAGGAGGCAGATGATAAATAGTGTGGGATGCCTGCTAAATGGAGCAAATGTACATGAATACTCCAGTGAAAGGCTATTTAATAAAACTTACGAGTAAAGGAAAATTTGGATTTGCCTTCATCTAGCCAACACTGGGTTTTAGCATCTCTTCTGTTTCTTTGTGCTAATTTTCAATACGGGGTTTGGTCCCTTCTTCTTCCTCCTCTTTCCCCCATCCCAGGAGGTACCTGCACGTGCTCACGACTGCACCAAAACGCTACCTTCTCCTCTTCCTAAATAGAACTTGTGCTGCAATGCCCCACTTACTTTATATAAAGCTCACCTCAGGTTGTTTTCCGCTTCCACCCACAGGTAGCAAGCTGTCAAGTCTTGACATTTTGGATTCTGTTTTCCCAGCTCGACATTTGAAACATTTCAGAATAGCTTTGTTTTAAACTTACAAAAAAGAAAATTTCCACATCTCCTAATATTGGCACTGAATACATAGCACTTTTATAGTAATTTAGATGCTTTAAGAGCTTCTTGCATGCATTTCTGTGCAGTCACACCAAAGGCAGAGTTAGTAGGGGTACCAAAAAAGCACAAATGTACCATTGCCTTTTGATGGATGCTACTATTCAGGAAGAGGGGCTACATGTTTCTGAAGTCAATAGAGGTGGCAGCATCTGGGTGGTGGCTGAAGGATGACATGTGAGGAAGAGGGAACTGACATGTTTAATGACAGCACTGCATCGGTGAAGTTGGTGTTATCTCCATTTAACAAATGAAGAAACAGATGTGAAGTAAGTTGTCAATGCCTCAGAGCGCCACAGTAACTGAGCCAGCCCGTGACATAAGCCTGCAAGAGAAATGGTAGTCGCAGCTGGTTCGGTTTTGGGAAGAGTGAGTGTCTCTGGTCCTGTTCTCTGGTCCTTTTCTGTTTAGTGGTACCACTTCATGGCAACGATTACCAGGAACCTATGCTGACTTTTATGAAAGGCTGCCAGGATGTGGCGGGCCATGTGTAAATTCGTTTTAGAACTGAGTATCTGAGCAGAATCTAGCACCATTGGTGGTAGATCTTTTGAGACAAAGCTGATGACAATATATTTCTCAGATATACTTGAAAGATCCCCCTGTCCTGGTTTCGGCTGGGATAGGGTTAAATTTCTTCCTAGTGCTGTGTTTTGGATTTAGTGTGAGGAGAATGTTGATAACGCACTGATGTTTTCAGTTGTTGCTAAGTATCCTGTCAAGGACAGCTTCCATGCTACCAAGCAGAGACTGGGAGGGAGCACAGCCAGTACAGCCAGCCCAGCTGGCCAACAGGGTATTCCATACCATGTGACGTCATGCTCAGTATATGAATGGTAGGCATGATCCAGGAAGTACCAATCGCTACTTCAGTGATTGGTCAGCGCGCGTGGTGAGCAATTGCATTGTGCATCACTCATTTTGTATATTCTATCATTATTATTATTCTCCCTTTTCTGTTCTATTAAACTGTCTTTATCTCAACCCACGAGTTTTTCTCACTCCTACCCTTCCGATTCTCTCCCCGTCCAACGGGGGGGTTGGGGGGAGTGAGCGAGCGGCTGCGTGGTATTTGGCTGCCTGCCAGGTTAAACCACGACACCCCTAAAAAATGGCTTGTGGAGCGTAGGACGCCATAAATCCATTGTCATGTTTGCTTGGTGTTTTCACTTAGTCATGACAAAATAAAATGCTTGTCAGTGATGTTATTCCTTCCCTTCTACTGAGCCACAAGATGACAGTATGTCATTTGAGGCTAAAGCGGCATTTTTTCACTTTCTTTCAAGCATCTTTCTCAATAAGGCTCTTATGTGGCCTGATCTTCTATCCATTTGAAGGCAACTTCAGTTATCACTACACCTGGTCCTTAGCAGTTAAAATATAGATTGAGCAATACAAATGCATGTTTCACTGGACTTTTGTTTTTCACTTTAAACCGTGCCTATCATAAGTTTATCTCTTACAAATTCATAAATGGCTATTCCTGTGGTGTACTTTTTAAAAACTTTCTTTAACTGGAAAAGCCTCACATTTTTTTCCAAGTGAAATGCAGATGCCTCCAAGCTAATTGCCAATAGATTTGATTCATCTAGTTTTAAGAGCTGTTGAGAAATACTTGAGAGATTCCAGGAGTTTGATTACCACACATTGAAAGCGACTGGCCCATTTTAGAGATTGAACATGCAGAAGTGCAGGTGTCATGACAATGATGAACATATTACTAAATGTTACGTAGATCTGTCATAAACACTATGAGTACTATTTTGTATTTTGGTTTTGGGGGGCTATATTTAATTGAGTACACAATTGATTAAATGCTGAGTGGATCAGGTGGTTAAATTTAGAATTCTGACATGAACTGTCTCACCGAAGCCAATAATACTACATATTCCGTATAAAACTACATCACTACAAGACTGCTTTGTCTTGTGTGTGCACTGAAGAACAGGTAATATTTGTAAATGATAAGAAAGAAATGAAAGCTATGTCTTATTGAATGAAAAGTACATAAACACTGCCCAGAACGGAAACAAAAACTAAATGCCTATCTGTTGATCTGTTCTCAATCATAAGACACTCTGGAATGCCAGCTGAAAAGTTATGTTTTCTTTCCATTTACAGTCTTTTTCTTTTTTTTCACCCCCACAAATTTTGGGTTTGTAAAAAGTCTAAGGCTAAAAAAAACCCAAACCCAAACCAATACAGTTTTGAGGACAAATCTAGAAGAGAGATTTAACATTTTAAATCAGTCTTGTGGATTTTAAGATGGAAACCTGATGTTTTCTTAATTTTTCTGAAATTAAAATTGTCTTCAAGTTATACATTAGTAGGAAAGACCTTTTTCTTTTGGCAGGATGCCTTCAATCATTTCTTGCATTTTTGTATTTAATGTAGATCATGCCCTAGTAGTGGTTAAGAAATACTGTAGATCTGGTTTTTTCCCATTCCGAATTCAATTAAAGACAAATACGCTTACTTATTCCGCACAGTGGTTAGCAGCAATATCTGTAGCATTTGACAGGAAAACAGGCCAGCCCTTGCCATTTCTTTCTTCTTCCTAGCCATTCCTCCATCTGTCTTAATAAAACTACCTGTTCAATTTTGTCATGTCATGTATGTGGTTTCGTTTTATGCTTTCGCATCCAAACCAGTGAGGCTGCATTTAGGGAGCTGAAGAGCTGCATGCAGATAGGAGAGGAGCAAGGTAATGGAACATGTCAAGGTGCTTGAAAAAGCAATATGTAGGAATGATTGAGATACATCTTTTGTCTCTGGTACAGAGATTATCTGAAAATGGCTTTGAATAGAAACGTAAGATTTCACAGTGAGAGGGATATAGTGCCTTTGTCACATCATTACCTAGCAACATAATACTGAAATTATACTTTGAACTCATTCTTATGTTAAAATGCAGAACTGTTATGGTCTCTTTGCAGATTAAATACATTGTCAAATAGACTTTTTTGGTTTTTTTTTTTTTGGTCAGTACATTAAAAATCCCCTCCATACAATGTGCTTTGGGGAAAAAAAAAGTTTAAGTTAAAGCAGCATGTAAAAGTGTTGAAATGAAAAATCCATTAATAGCCTGAACAGAATTTTCTATTCCTGGGGCTTGCAGCTGACGATAGAAAACACTTTTGAAGATTAGAGGAAGTGTTCATTACTGAAGAAGGAATTTTTTAATGTTACTAGTGTGTGCATTGCTGGATTGGGCTTTTCGGTGCTTTTTTAAAGATTCTTCCCTCATGTTACAACATACACTGTCAACAAAGTCTTAGCTCCAGGAGAGGAATGTGTACTTGGGGCATATGTAAATATTTGCCTAAATTGTAATCTTTGTTACAAGTCCTGCAAGATAAAAAATAAATGCATATATATTGCATGTACTAAGATAATTTGATCCAGGTACTTTACAGGCCTTCGCTTACTAGATACTCATGAGTAGCATTTTGTGAAGTAGGTAAATGGATATTGGCCTTATTTTATCAAATAGAAGAAGGTGATGGCCTGAAAGACAAAAACGGCATAAAAGGAAAAAAAATTACTGCCCCAAAATGCTTAGACAGCAAGTTATTTGAAAAAGGTATCATAGAATCATAGAATCATTAAG
>NW_009232833.1:0-638 GCF_000690835.1 Fulmarus glacialis
ATTTAAAAGACATGTAGATGTGGTAGCATGGCTTAATGGTGGACTTGGCAGTGTTAGGTTAACAGTTGGACTTCATGATCTGAAAGGTCTTTTTCCAACCTAAATGATTCTATGATTCTGTTGCCTGTATTGGATTGTGATCTGTGAAAAATGCTTCATAGAAATGTGTAAAATATTTTAAAACAAGCAACTAAGCCAAAAGAGAAGAGAAGAGAAGAGAAGAGAAGAGAAGAAGAGGGAAGGGAAAAGGAAAGGGAAAGGGAAAGGGAAAGGGAAAGGGAAAGGGAAAGGGAAAGGGAAAGGGAAAGGGGGAGGGAAAGGGAAAGCGAAAGCGAAAGCGAAAGGGAAGGAAGCTAATTTAACAATTACAGTTTGGTTTTTTTCAGAATTTTCTGCTGAAGCACCAGGACAATTTGTAGTTACAGCCTCCATTCTTGTTCTGCTATGTAATTGCAAAATATATTTTTGAAAATCTCTTGTATGTTAAGAAGGCAACAAACCCACAAATTTTCCTCTCCTCACAACATGAAATGAACGTTAACAGGGTCTTGGATGACCAAATCATGATTAATTCAAGATGAAAAAGTAAGAGAAATCCTGTCATTGGGGTGACTGCCTGTTAACATTCCTTTTTATAT
>NW_009232834.1:0-1262 GCF_000690835.1 Fulmarus glacialis
AATATTAAGGAGATAGAAGGCTGTTTGCAGCTCGCAGGGTGCCGGGGTGGCCCAGCCCGTGCCCCAAAAACCACGCGGAGGGGTGGCAGTGAGCATTGGTGCGTGGGAGGCTGGAGACACCCAGAAAGACACCCCAGAAAATCACTGCAGAAGTAGCACCGAGGGGAAGAGGCTGCTTTCCCACATAGAAGTAGCGCCGAGGAGAAGAAAACTTCTATTTCTTTCCCAAATAGAAGTTTTCCCACTTCACACGAATATAGGAAATACTCGGGGTGCTTTCTAGAGGTCTGCCCCGGGACGTTCCCCGCAGCCGATCTCCCGTCGGGTCGGTGAGAGCTCGGAGAGCTGCTGGGGGGAGGGATCAAGTGAGGTCAAGTTCAGCAGGATCAAGTGAGTTCAAGTTCAGCAGCCCAGATGGTGTTGGAAATGCACCTTTGAGGCGCTGCCGAAGGGCAGAGCTGCCCAGGGCCGCGGGTGGGAGGAATCTCCTTCCCACGCCTGCGAAGCCCGGCAGGAGGCAAATAACCCACTGGAGCATTTCCAGAGGGTCCAAGAGCTACAACACTGCGGTGACAGAGCGGGGATGGGGCGACCGCCAGGCTCCAAGCTCGGTGGCACCATTTGGTGGCAGAGGAATAGTGGTTTTTTCAAGAATTTGGTTACGAACAGCAAATAGGCCATCCCGGTCCTGGAAGGGGAACATGAGACTCCTGCCACGCTGTCCCACCGGGACAGAAGCAATAAGAAATCCATGCAAGGGAGCAAAATTTCTTCTCCCCAAGGTATTGCGGGGAGAAGAGGGGGGAGCAGGCGGGACCCCCTCGCCACAGCACTACAAGCCATCGGCAACCACATACCTGTGGCTCAACCAAAGCCGACCCGGCTGGATCCGGCCCCGGGGAGGCTGCAGGAGCCACGTGCGCACCCTCGGCTTCACCCTGCAAACAAACGGCAAACCCAAGGGCTTAAAAAACAAAAGACCCAGAAGGCAAATAAAAGCTTTGCGAGATACGGGCTGTTCAAACAGTCCGGGCTTCTGGATGCTGGTTGAAAGACTGGCTTAAAAATCACATGGGCTCAGGAGTATGAGCGTTTTGCAGGGAAAGTTATTTGTTGGTTGTGAAAACTTGGGGTTTTTGTTATTCTCAAGGCAGGCCAACCAGATCTGCTGTGACCTTTGTGCGTCTGAATGTTTCTTTCAAAGAGAATTGTTACTTCTCTGTTTTCAATTTGGAATTTTCCTTTTCTTCCCCCTTTTCTGC
>NW_009232834.1:1308-1532 GCF_000690835.1 Fulmarus glacialis
TCTGGGAGGGAAGAAATCCAGCTCTGGCCGCTGCTATTCCTGCACGCAGGCAGGTATGCGTTTAGCCCTGCCGCGGCAGAGGCAGTTTTATGGACTCATAAAACCTGTAAAGCAGTTTTTATCCACTGGCCCGGAGCGGCCGGTGGCACGTGTGTCCCTCCCGTGGTGCCCTCCGCCTGGCACGGGGCGAGTGGGGATGCGGGGCGGGGGGGAGAAAGTGGACC
>NW_009232835.1:0-206 GCF_000690835.1 Fulmarus glacialis
GCCCGCGCCGTGTGTGGGCGCTGGGCACGGCAAAAGGGGCTGTGGCTTCTTACTGAGCCCTTGGCAGGGTGAAAGTCCTGCCCCAGCGTACGCAGACCTGCCTTCGCATGAGAGATGTTACTTGGCTGCTTTTTGAAACCTAGTTTTTTGGTTTTTTTAGTTTTACGCCTTGATTTGTAGTTTTCTCTGGCCCTGTAGACATCTCG
>NW_009232835.1:425-4179 GCF_000690835.1 Fulmarus glacialis
TCTCTGGCCCTGTAGACATCTCGGGGAGATGTCCCTGTCGGGCAGGAGCCTGCCGTGCAGGGCGGGGGGGCCGTTCTGTAAATGAACCTCAGCCGTGCCGTTTGCAGGTGTTGTGGTCACCTGCACATGCAGGGCTTCGTGGTGTTGAAAACCTGAATTTTGCAGAGATCTTTCTGACGTGGGATGGGATTTTCACAAGTTTAACCGTTAGCACGTGCGGGCGTCTGTGCAGAAGTGCCGAGCGCCTTTGCTCCCAGCTCCCCGCGGACCCGCTGCAGCAGCAGCTGCAGGGACCCGTTGAGGGGCCAAGCCTGACCCGTTGATGGGCAGAGCCTGACCAAAGCACACGCCGGTGGGCTGCTGGTGCGGGGCGCGCTGCAGGCAGGCGGGAGGGGAGATGACTTCGGAGTCGCTTCAGAGTCTGCAACAGGGGATTGGTGAGGCAGAAGAAGGAGGCACATTATTGCACAGAGCTGGAGGAATACTTGATTCTGGCTTATTTTTGTATTGCAGCCTTTAAAAAGGGAAGAAAAGAGCCCTAAAGCAACCCCTTGTGCCTCTGCTCAGAAATTAGTGCCCATTTCTTCCTGCGAGGATGCATTTCTGTACCGGGGCTGTGGCAGTGCCTGGCCATCGGCTCGGGCAGCCACCGGACCGGGTATGACAGCTCTGGCTCTGGCTCACCGTCCCCAGGGGCTCGCAGAACTCCCACCGAAGGCCACAGGAGCCTTTGCATTCCTCAGCTGGGAACTGGATGGGTTTATAATTCTGTACAATATGGAAAAAGCTGCAGAAAGACCACAAGGGAATGCTGCTCCGTGGAGTTCCTCTGGTAACACACACTGGTGTTTCTTCTAAATAAATGCATGAAAGTGGGGGGAAATTCCCTCATGTATTAAGCAAGTAATTATTCTTCAATGCCTGGATTTAAAAGTAGAAGGAGCTGAGGATAGCTCCTAAGCAGGTAGTGCAGGAGAGAAACTGCAGCAGGTTGCATTGACTGGAGATGCAAATGTGCATAGCTGCAGATGCTGCATTATGGAGTTGAGAGCGCTCTGCAAAGGTGAGAGCTGCTGCTGATTCTGGCTTTTTAGCCAAACTATTGTCATTTTCCTTTGCCTTGACCTTCCTTGGCCTTCGGTGATGGCTTGTGTTGGGTCTCGCACTGCATGCGGTGTCAGTGCTGTGGCGAAAGCAGCAGCGGGATGCAGCTCTCTGGACTTCAACCTCAGCGCGTGCTGGAGGCGGGAGGAGGCTATGGGTGCATCGTTGTGTTGTGTCCAGCGCTCTTCCAAGTAGCGGAAAAATGGACTCTTGCTGTTGTCAATGTACAGAAATGCATGATGCGATCCCTCCTCGTCAGGGAGGTGCAGCCTCGGCCAGTACCTGCGGTGTCCGATGGATGCCGTGCCCCGGCGGGTGGGGAGCTCGGGCACCGCTGGCTGCCCTCGGAGGGACGGCGTCCGTCAGTCCAAACAAAGTGTGTGTGAGGCCCATGGGATGACCAACAGGAAAACAACAGTGCAATTTTAGAAAGGGTGGGATACAGGATGGGCAAGATGGATTAGTTTTGTTCAGCATCTGAGCAGCTGTTTTCATCTTGCTTCTCTTCTGGGTTTCCAATAGCAGAAATGAGAGCACCCAGCCATCGCAGCCACTTCAGCAGTAGAAGTACATATACATATGACAACATATATTCAGTAAATTACTGGTTAGATCATTAGGAACCTTAAATAGGAGGAGGCACCACTCTGATCTCTTCTTGGCGTAGTGCACAGGCTGCTGCAGAAAACGGTTATGTGCTTAAGGTACCTTTTGAGAAGAAACCACAATATCTGATACAACCGTCAGTCTTTGGGAAGGCTGTGCAAGCAGCGCCAGGCTCCTTGTCAACACGGTAATTGTGTTTGGACAGGGCAGGCTGCCCTTTCCCGTGAGCGGTTGCTCGCTGGCTGCAGGCGCAGGGCTGTTGGAGCACGAGTGTGTGGAAGGGGGAGCGCAGGTGGACCTGCAAAGCTCTACCTTCTCATTCCAGGCAGTTGGGTGCCATCTTTTTCTTTCAGCTGTTTGGGGTTGTACTGGCGTGTCTCGGTGTTCTTCGCTCGGTAAAGGGCAGTGACCTGCGGGCAGATCCCGCTGCTGCAGTGCGGTCGCTCTCACTAGCATCACTTGTTCCTGCTGGGTGCTTCAGCCACAAGCACCTTCTTTCCAACTCTTATTTTTGCTGGAAAGCTTCTCCCTGTCCCGTGCCCACAGGCGTGCGTTGGTGGAGATACAGGCAGCTCAGCAGAGTGAATACCAGCCTGAAACCCAGGAAGGGAATAACATAACTGGTGCCAAAGGGAAGACAGTATCCTTTCACCCCAAGTCTGGATCCGGGCAGAGGCAAGCTGTCGGCTGTGCCGGCGCTGACGGACCTTCTCGAGGTGGTGCAAGGGTGGGCTGGAGCCGGAGGCTCTCTCTCCCCTGGGCTTGCTTTGCCGTTGCCTTCTTCAGGCATGGAGACTGAGGTTCCTGCTGGGCTCCCTCCTCCCGCGCGAGGGGGGCTTGCTGCTGTGCTCCCCGGGGCGCAGGGGGGGACGGGTTCCTGCCCTGTCTGTTGTTCCTCTGGGGTCAGAGCAGCTGCAAAAATGCAGTTGAGGGAGGCAAGGAGGAACGGATCAGGGTCTTCACCTTCCTGGCCCTTTGTTTCTGTTCCTATCGGTGCCCTTTCCATCCCCTTGTTCCCACCAGACATCTGCTCTGCAGCTGCAGCACTCAGACGCAGGACGTTTAACCCCTGAGCTACCGCAGCGCTCGTGCTCCCAGGGGCAGTCTGAAGCCGAGGGCCAGGAGGAGGTATCCTGGGGTGGCCAAAGGTGCTACAAGACTCGGAGGAGTGGAGGTGCCTGTGGGGAGCAGGCATCTATAATGGGACACCCCCGTAGGGAATGCCTCACCTGGCTTACACGCAGACCTGCCTTTGTCCAGTCTGCCGTGCTGCGTGTCACCTAAAACTGCGGAGAGGGGCAGCCACCAGCTCCGGGGGACTGGCCGTATCCTCATTCCTCTGGCTTGCTTAGCGAGAGGCAGGAGCAGCACTGCCTTGCAAAGGGAAGCTGTCACGGTGGTGCCGGGGGGACCCCGGCTCGGTCTGTCTCTGCCACCCCACCGCATCCTGCAGCCGCGTCCAGCGGACGGCTGGTTTCTTCCCTCATGCCTCTTGAGCATGGACGTTGCTCAACCGTTGCGTCTAAAATAACACCCCAAGAGAGGAAGAGGTGCTTTGCTGCTGCTGCAGATGAACATTGGCTTCTCTGGAGGTGAACATTAGGCTTTGTTGTCCCAGAGGAGTGAATACTGAAAGGGGAGAAGTTGTTTTCTCCCCTTCTTAAAGTAAAGAAGGTAACAAACGTGGTTGCATTTTGCAAAGGTATGAGGGAGTCTCATTTGTTTGGGGCTGATGTGGCTACTTCAGTGCTATCTTGCCATCTTTATTAAAGACATCAAAGGCTGCAAACGTGAATTTAAATTGCCGAAAGCGGTGTTTGTGGAAGTGGTGGTGTTCGCCTGCAGATCGGATGCAGCTCCTGTCCCAGGTGCCAGCCTGCAAGGGGAGAAGCTGCTTTTTGGCTGGGCTGGTGCGGAGCCGAGCTCTGGCATTGCCCTGGGCTTCCTCATGGCCGTGGTCTTACAGTCGCGTTTCTGCACTGCAAAGCACAAGGTTATTCTTGCTTTGGGTGCAAAGGGCCACGTTTTGACTTCCTTTAGAACA
>NW_009232835.1:4190-4662 GCF_000690835.1 Fulmarus glacialis
GCTACTGTTAGGCTCGTTTGCAGGAGAGGAAACCAAAGCTGTCGCATCCAGTTGATAAGCGTGGTTACATGCCACCCTGGAGCTGAGCCGAGATGCGAGCGGGGCAGAGATAAGGCGGGGGGAGCGCTCCCCGGGTGGCTGCTGGGGTGCTGCCTGGGCAGGCTCCCTGCACACCCCGCATGGAGCCGCCTCTGCCCCGGGCTGGGGGCACCTTTTGTTACCTGGAAACTTTGCTTTGACAATAGAGCAGCGATTTGTCCGGCGTCCCAGGGCCCTTCCTTCCTCCCCGCTGTCCTAACTGAGGAGTTGCTGCCCAGCTGGGGTTTCCAGCCCTGCTGCCGTCCGGGGCGCAGGGTGCTGGGCAGGACGGCCGCAAGCATCTGCCGAAGCCGGGTACTGCCCAGGGGCGATGGGGAGGGAAGAGAGGGCACCCGGCCGGCGGCTGGAGGGCAGCTGGGAGCGAAGGAGCTTG
>NW_009232835.1:4890-7040 GCF_000690835.1 Fulmarus glacialis
TGGCGTCTGGGCCCGGCGGGGGCTGGAATTGCCACCACAGTGCCATCGCCCCCCTGCGTGGTGCGTCCCCAAGGGAGCAATGCCCTTGGGAGCAGACAGGGTGTTTCGGGGCTGGAGGTGGTGGAGGCATTTCAACAATTCCTTGTTGGCGACGTAGCAAGGAGCGGTTCCCAAAACTTGTGAGACCTTTTTACTTCATGAAGGTTAATTATGGAAACCTGCTGCATCTGGGAGAGCGTCCAACTGCGTTTCTCATTCCTATCTGTGTGCCCTGTCCGTGCTGGCGGCTTTGAAATCTCTGCGGTTTGCTGGATGGTGCTGGGAGCTGCCCGGGCTGGAAACAGATAACTGGTATTTATCGGTGCCGAGTGCCACACCGTGCGTGGAGGGGGGATGCCCGTGGCTGCGTAAAACTCGGCGTGCCTCTCCTGCGCCGAAAGCCCAGGTTGGCGTGGGCAGCGAGCCCCGGCAGAGTGTGGGAGGTGGCGTGGGGGCTTCCTCCGGCGTCTCTTCTAAGCACGCTGGAAGGGGAGAGGTGCCCTCGGTCAGCACGGAGGGGTCCGGAATTGGCCCTCGGATGCGTTTGAGTGATGCTCAGTTCAGAGAGGCGACACTGATTTCTGTGAGCACAGCGCTGGGCGTCGCAGCCGGAGCTAATTCCTCTGTAACTTCACGTACGCTGGCAATGCCCCGGCCCCGGTACCTTCAGCAGCAGTAGGATACGTGTTTCCCATGGGAAACTGTTGTTTCAGCTCCTCGCTTTTTCAAGCAGTGAAGGTGCATACCCCTGGTTTGGGAGATGTGTCAGGATTTCCTGTCATTTCTGTAAAAAGTAGGCAAATACTTCTGTTTACAGACTGGGGAGGGAAGCTGAGCTCCGCTTCTGCATAGTCGCTGTTGTAGGCAACAGTTTATTTTAAGGCAGGATGGAAAGAAAACACACCAAAAAGAAAAGAAAAAAGAGCGTTCCCCCCGCTAGCGCTGGAGTGTGACAGCCGGAGGCTCGGAGCTGCCGCCCGCATCTGCCGGGCAGCTGGTTTCATGGCTTTCCATTAGGTAACGTATGGGCGATTTTATGGTGTGGTTTTCTTTTCACACACTAATTGGCTGTGCGGGACTTTTTATGGGGGATTTGGAAACTTGCTGTGAGAAGCTGGATCCTGGGGTGTGACTTCTCGGTTTTTATTTTTGATTTTTAAAGCGAAAGTGCAGAGCTGGAGTTCTGGGAAGTGGCTTTCCTGCCTGTAATGACATTGGCCTCCACTGTTCCAGCTGACTCGTTTTAGGGCTTTTATTGCATCTCCAGGGCTTTTCCCCGTCCACGCCTGTGCCAGGTCAGGGTGGGGTAGCTGTAGCCCAAAAGCACTCGAGGGAGAGGTGTCAGGCTCCAAACTCCCCGCGGCCAGCAGCCATTCCCATCGGAGCCACCCCAGACCCGGCGCAGGTCTCGGTGCTCCGCCGCCGGTGGGTTGCGTCCAGCAAAATGCCACGGTGCAGTGACTGTGCGGGGAGATTAGGGGAATTTTGTCCTTTTTTTCCACTTTCATGTTGGTTTTCATCCTTTTCTTCCACTTTCAGTAGCAAAATGAGAGACTCTTCTCTTTCTCGGTTTTTGCTTTCCGCCCCTTGCCTTGGTGTGCTGGGAGGTGCTGGGGGGTCTGGGTTCCCGGTCTGTCCGGGCAGACGCCCGCCAGCAGTGCCTCCGTCCCCGGGTCGCTTTGCAGCAGCCAAGCCGGGCAAAGCGGGTGGAGCTGCTCCCGCCGGACCCGCTCGGGGCGTTTCTGAGGGACCCCGGTGGCACTTGGGCCACAGCGCGTGCCCCTTGTTGGGTGCAAGAGATGTGGAGAGTGGCCGTGGATGCCTTTTCCTTGGGAAGCGGCCATCCAGCCTCAGCAGCTGCCGGAGAAGGGCAGAGGCTTTGCCTGGAGGGGATTCTCTGGTGGCTCGTAAGGGTTGCGCACCATCAGGAGCTTTTTCCAGCGAATGGGATCATTTCCGTCACACTTAAACTCCAGATTGCAAAGATACTAAGTTACTACAAGCTCATGAGAATCATTTGCTGACCAGAGGAGGCAACGAGACCCTCTTCCCGGCCCTGCTGAGAGGTGGGGGTAGTGTGTGATAAGCCTTTATTAGACATCAGAGAACCT
>NW_009232836.1:0-33178 GCF_000690835.1 Fulmarus glacialis
ATGACTTGTTACTGGCATTTTATTAAAGACTACTGCTGTTTCGTTGGGTGGACTTTGATTTTTAAGAAGGTTTTTTTGGAGGGAGCTGTGAAAACCAGCCTGATGTCTCTAGAACTCCCTATTTAACAAAGATAGGATTTTTAAAGATTAATTTTACCTTGTGTCTCAGGCTGTAATACTACACTGCGGTTGGGAAAAGAGGTGAAAATTTGGATTGAAACTGATCCTCGATCTTCAGAATTGTAATAGCAGAGTAAATGTGCAGATATGAGCAGTCTCCCAGGCTGAAGATCCTGAAAATGTGTTGAAATGTAGATACAGAACAGGTAGGTAACAGGAGCTGAGTCCAATTAACTCAACAGTCTCAATTCACTTGAGCTTTGGTTGATAGCGAATGGCATTTGTTGCTCACTTTGTGTTGCCTCGCAAGTAAAAATCATTAGTGCTAGGGTCGAACGTCTGGCACCACTCTTACCCCAGCGGTGCAGGGACCTTCTCCTGACCCACCTGACAGAAGGCGCAGAAGACAGAACTCCTAGGTGCTGGGTGATTAGTTAACTTTCTGGGTGATCCCTCTGCTAACGTTCGACTGAATTGTCTGGGCAGCGTAAGGCATGCCCATCTGTGGTCAGTATTGTAGATAGTTTTCGTGACTGAAGAAACCACTCGACTGATTTCTCTGGAGAAAGAATTCTCCGGAGCTGCTGAAGACTTCAGCCCTTTGAGCACATTCCAAGTGAAAATGGCTGATGCCATCCATGATCATTGATCAAGTATATTAAAAAACCATACCTATTTAGAGATAGGTGGCTAATATTGCTCTATCTTCCTGAGTCCTACAGTTTCTCACTTCCCTGCTTTGTGGGTCGGACGCTTTGCAGGCAATTTACATCAATTCCTGGCATTGTTTTTGAAGGAAGCAAGGGGGAACAGCGCAAAGTCTCACTTTCTGCCAACAACAGGAAACGTACGTACGCTCTTTGAGTCAGGCAGCTCGTTTCAGCCATGCCTTTGGTTGAACCAACAAATCACTGGACTGCAGATTCGGTCTTCAACATGGCAGCGCCGCTCGGCAAATCCCTGGGAAGGCGACGGCACAGAGCAGCGGCATGGATGGTTGCGGGGAAGCCCTATGCCGCTGCAATTCCCTTTTTGAAGGGAACATTTGCTTTAAAGACCAATGGTCTGAGGGAAGAGAGAGGGAATGGCGATAACATCTCTCTTATTCTGTCCTGTGGGTCTGAACATGCTGCTGCTGCAATCTTGCCAGGGGTGACCGCTGGAGGAGTCTCCTGTGGCGTCTGGGATGATGCCATGTGACATAGCTGTCCTGCCTGTTGAGTGGAGGAAGGTGCACTCTTGGATCCTGTACTTAATTTTTGTGTCTAAAGCAGGCTAAGGGACTCTGTGGGGTCTGGGAATTTGTTATGTAGTTTTTCAAGACTTTCGTAAGTCAATCCAAAATCCCTATTATTTTTTTTTTTCCTGATACATAGTTAAAATTGAAACTAATACGAGGCTACCTTAAGAAAAAATGTAAATTCCTTCTCTGAAATATGCATCTTTGCAGGAGCTGTTTCCAGGCCCACTTTTTGAATGCTGATTGTACATGGCATTTGTACTCTTCCTTTTTTTTTTTTCCTTATCACTGCAATAAAACTTTTTAGAAAGCTAACTGCAAAAGCCAGTGTTTTTCACACCTGCCTTCATTCCTCCCAGTGTTTTCCTGATGCAGAGGCAGGCTTAGTCTGAAGAAGCCAAGAATGAGCAAAGTGCAATTTTCTGAAGAAACTATTTTTCGTATTCTTTTTTTGTAATTTTTTTTTATGTTGTGTAAATTTACTTTCCCCTCTCCACTGCCACCAAACCTCTGTGTGTTTGTTTCTTCTAGGTATTTCCTTCCTAACTACATGCTAGCAAACTTGCCAAGGTGTGCTGTGGGGCTGCATACATCCCTCGCGGGGAAATGGGGTGTCTCGAGGTGCCGGGCTAAGACGGGAGGCAGATGAATGCCCCTGAGGCGGTTGTCTGAGGGCTAAGGGCCAGGGCTGGGGCACTGTCTGCTTTCCTCCTGCACAGTCCTGTGCCCTCGCTGCAGCTCGGACACTCCAGGAGCTGATGGGCTTCAGCAGGGCACGTCCCAGGCTGAAGATGCCGGACGTGCCAACGCTGGGGAAGGGCTCTGACTGACATCTTGTCAGGAGGCAGTGGCGACAGGAGAGCTTAGAAAGCAAGACCATGCTAGCCTACCTATGACAAAGCATTTCTTCTGCTTTTCTGGAGAAAAAGCTCCAAGGATGACCTCAGAAAACACCGAGAAAGACGGGCTGTGTAACTTGCCGTGTTGGCATGGCGTGAAACAGCGAAGGGATTTGGCTCTCCATCCCTGCACGCCTTTTGGAGAGGCTCTGCTGAGAGCTGCCGAATGGCACCATCCTCCTCTTCTCACTGCCCCGGCAACTTTACCTTGCTTAGTATCAGTGCAACCTAGGGTTTGAGAAAAAGTAAGGTATTGATATAATTAGAATACCCATAATATAAAATTATGGAAGTGGCCAGAGGCTTGGTAGCAAAAGTACCCAGCACAGTAAGATGTGGAAAGGATGGGGTTTTGAGTTGAATATTTCTCTAATTGCAAAGGAAATTAGGCAAGCAGTTTATTTAGGAGAAGCAGAAGCAAAAGGAAAGCTCTTGGCTTTCCTCCTCTGCACATACTGTTTCTCCAGAGAAGCTGTGGTGATCCTGCAAAATTTGACAAGGAGGGTGTAACAAGTCCTTCCCTATTTTCTGGAAATCCCACCCTCTTTCCACAGCTTATCTGAAGTTTCTATTTTGCACGTTGGTATTTGTGCAAAGTTTCCAGCGAGCCTTCTGTTTTCTGTTGTAAATTAGCCTGCTAACTAAAGCCATCATAGGTTTCTTTTTCTTTGGAGCATAATATTTTCACGTGGCTATTGCCCTTTGTTTTTTTGTATTGTATGGGATTTTTTTTAATTTTTCCTAAGATAGTTGGGAGGGTAAATAGAGTCATTTTGCATTGTGTTTTTACAGCTTAGAAAAGCATCCCAATTTATTAAATCAGTTGGTTACCATAAAACTGTTACTTGAGCAGCTCATTATGTGTCCATAGGAAAACTGAGAGAGGACCCGCAGTACTGTACATCAGAGGGGCCCCTCCCAATATTGTTTTCCTTTTTATCTGGGCATCATTTAAAGACATTTGCAAGGCAAAAGCTGTCTAACTGCAACAACTGATGATGGAAAGGATTGTCTATCTTTATATGTTCGGTCAAAATATTCTGTAAATTTAGGTAACATAAGATGTTTTCAATAACAAAGAAGTGGAAGGAAAACTGGCAACTGATGGTTAAAACTACATAAATTATTGAATATTTTGAATTAGACACACATCTAATGTATACACATATAGTACAGATACACGCACACTTTGATGTAAACTAAAGCCTGAATTCTTAGACCTGTGGCCTTTTTACAGCTCTGAGGAGTTAGTGCAAGGGTCTGCAGAAATGGATTCCTGAAGAGGAAGCCTAGTCTGCAGCTGGAGAATAAGCAAATCTTAGAAGATCTGGCTACCAATCCTGATTTTGTCAAAAACTCAATGCATGATCTTGCGTAAGGAATTTAGGCTTTTTTTGTGCTACAATTTCCCTTTCAGGGAAGGGTTTAATAGTTTCACAGTAGTGCTGCTGTTTACCAGGTTTTCAGAAATTGTATCTTGGATTTTGGAAACTATAGAATAAATTTAAAGATAGTAGGATGAAATAATATTCCTTTTTGGTTCAGAGTAATTTCCAGTTATTGTGATCTTATGCCTCCTCCCCCCTCACCCCCCCCCCCCGTCAACAGAGCTAACATGACTCCTGTATTTGAAACAAAAATGGATATTCTCCAGAACTGTGTGTCTCTGGAGACTGGGATATTAAGAAAAGAGAATTTTTTTTAACATTAATGACAACATGAAAGGAATTGTTAAAAAGGATTTACACTATGTGATCCTCTGCTTTGTCAGGTATTGAAGAAAAAAGGAAGTATGAATGTATAGCAAGAACACCTGCATTGGCTGTCTGGATTTGGTGGGGGCGAAGTTGCTAAAATCCAAACAAAAGATACTTTCCGTTCAAAAATTTATTTTAGATTTAAGGATAATAAAGAGAAGAAGCCAACACTTCCACAGTATAAAAGGTATGCAACTATTAAGAATGGTAGATATTTTTTTTTCTCTGAAATGCACTGGTTTTGGCTTTTCTTAACTCTGTGGTAATAACCCTTACGGTAGAGAGTAATTTCTTCACTGCTGAACTCGATGTGTTAATTTTTCCACCCAATCTTCTACCACCCTTCATTTCCCTTCTGGTCTTCCTATCACTTCTGGTACATTTGCCCCTACCTTCAGTGACCAAATTATGATTCAGCTATCAAGAACTATTTAATGAAACTCAGGCAGATGCCTGTAGTCTCCTTCTCCTGGTTCGGGCTTTGGAATTTTGTTGAAAATGCTTAATTTTAGACTTCTTAATACATGCATTTCATTGTCTTCCTAAAACCACTCTGGCTTTTCTTCTTGCGTATTTCTACTCTTTCTGCTGATCAGATCCAATCTTTGTTTAAAGGTCAGTTAAATGCAATGTAGTTGTGACCTGGGGAGAAGCAGCATGCTGTACGTGCATGAACTGCAGGATCTGTTAGTGCTGTGTCTTCTTCAGCAGCTTGATTATTTTCACTTATTCAGGTTTACTCTGGTTACTGCAGTAGAAATTCTCCTGTCAAGTACTATCATAATATCAGCGTTAGACCTTTAAAACTGGTTTGTGTCTCGGCCAGCTTACATTTACAAAGGGATAGTGAGACAGATGTTTCCAAAGCAGAAGTAATCATTCTGATTTGTACCAATATTTAATGAGTCCAAAAAACCCCCTACATACATGTGTAAGTGTGTTAAGTGCATTTCCCATGTGCATTTGCTAGACTATGCAAATAAAATACTATATATATTATTAGTCTAGAACTAAGTGACTGGATGCAATGCAAAAATAGTTCGTGAATGTTTCAGAGTAGGACTTCTGAGGTGGGGAGGTAAATCGTATGTGTGCTTTGCTAAAAAAAAAAAGTAAAATTCATATAACAATGCTTCTGTTAGTGCCCACAAATATATGTTTTCAGCAAGTGTTTACTCCCTCTTCTTTTTCTCCAACACAATGGAGAATGAGCCTATATTCTCTCCCATGGCTACACGCAGGAATCTCCCTAAGATGATAAAGATACTTTTTTGTACACTACGACTATCAGTGAAACAAAACCGGAGTGTTTGAATCCAGATTTGAACCTCCCTTAATCTTAAGAGCTCCTTGGATCTCTGTTTGAATTTATATGATGTATTAAGGCTGCAGTATATTTAGTCCTTGTCAGTGCAACAAAACCACTATAAAGTAAAAGCTGTCGTCAAATAGACATTACTACGTCCTTTGAAACAAAATAGGGAGGAATAGAAAAACAGAAACCCCTCCTTTACCTGTAGTACATCATACCTACGTGTTAAACTGCCTCCTCAATATTCATGTTATTTTCCCAGCTTTTTTGGTAAAGTTTTTTTGTGCAGTGCTGGCAGGTGCAAAGGCTCTGACAGGCTGGTGAGGCTTTGCAGTCAGAGCCCCTCCACCCCACTCTCCCGGGGCAGTGGGGAGAGATGCTGGGCTCGCCTGGGGCTCTTGGCTCTGCTCTTGTAGTAAGGAGCTTAGAAAGGGGGTTAGTCCAGGCTTGTAGCGTACCCGTATCCTGGCTCTATGAATTTTGGTGTATGTGAATAGAGCATATTAGCTCAGGCTCGGTTTTGCTGGTTGTTCATAGGATGACGTGAAGTTTATGGACTTTCAATTGAAAATCAGAGCCCACTGAAATTAGTCACTACAATTTTAACTGACAGAACAGAGATCAGGGTTTTGGCCCCAAAAGCTTCAGCAGAGACCCACCGAGTCCTCCCTGCCTGCATCATAGGTTTCCCTAGAAGATGGCTGAGAGCAACCTCAGGCAAACAGTAGGTTCAAAATTAAAATTTAATCTGGTTGAACATTGAGTAGGAAACAAGAAGTGAAAACTGTCAACTGTGCCCAGATCCATTCAGATCACTTCTAGGGACAGTTTTGATACCAAATTATCCTTGTTATGCAAATTTCCTCACCAACCGGCTGGTTCCCAGTTATGCATGGGAGAAGCGGTGGCCACATCTGCTTCCCGTTTTGCCGTTTCAGAGACGAGCCATCTGTTTGGCCTCATCCCGAACAGCCTGCTCAGTGCTGATTAACTTCCTCACCCCGCCAGCCCCAGGCTCACTGTCTGCTGCAAGGTGTAGATTCTTTTTTTTCTTTTTCTTTTTTTTTCTTCTCTAACTGCTTATAAACCAGAACCTTCACTTCTCTCCCAAGGGACAGGAAGGCGTTGGTTTGTGTGATTTGCAGCCGCCACCAGCGGCAGCAACAGCAGCAGCTGCCCTCTATCACTCACATGTTTCATATGTGTGGTCGGGACAGATAAAACCGGGAATTGCTCCGTGTCCTGGGACAGGCTTTAAAGCAGTGAGACCTTACCTCATATATTAAAAAAAAAAAAAAAAAAGTTGTAATGCTAAATGCAGCAAAAGTCTTGCTGCATTTAACAGGGATCTCTTCATTTAGGAAGAGTGGGGTTTCAGCCACGCTCGCTGCATCCTTTTCTTTGTTTAAATGTGATGAACTCCTGCCATTTGAAGCCTGGCTTTGGATTTCTCACTCCCGTCTATCCTATTTTCGGTGAAACTCCACAAATTTTTGGCCCTCCTGTTTTCTGAATACCCGTCTTCTGGCAATTATGGCAGGATTTCAGAAATGCTGCATGTCTGCAGCTGCTTTAATGAGAACTGCATGTTCAGCAGCCCTGAAAATTCGAAGTCTGTGTAGCCAAAAAAAAGATGCATCAAGAATTAAAACTGAGAAACTGGGATAATGGGCCTCCTGTTAGGATTAAGACTTCTGTTGCCTTCCACACGCCAGGTGTGAGGGATTTTTGTCTTTCATGATGCATTCGGACCAGAATTTGTTCTCATGCACCATTTTCCTTCCAGAAAAGAAGTTGACTGTGTTTCATGATGGTGGACACAAAGCAGGGAAGGATGCCCTGGAGCTCTGACCCCCAAGACAGGCAGGAACATTTTTTTCAGAAATCAAACATTTTGGTTTTCCCGTTGCAACATTTTTAGCTTTCAAATTGTCACTGCTGCTGCTGGAACTTGAAGCTTTCAGTGAAAGCTTCTCCTTTATTTTTGGCCATCTCACAAGCTGACAAAAGCAGTGTAATACCCTCAGTGTATTGGCAAAGTCAAGAACATTTCTAACCCCTTTCCCCCCCAGTAAAAAATAGGAAATTGTTACATTGTCAGATCTGCATGCACCAGGTCTGGCTCCGAGTTCTCATTTTGATATCTACTAAAACAATCTTGTGAGTTTTAGTGTATTTCTTGATTTCAAAGACTGACTAGAAAAGGTTGGTTGCTGAGCACATCTTAATACTGTTTTGGTGTTTAGATGATTATATACAGATTGGGAAGCCTGTTTGGGGGCTCGAGGCTGAAAATACTCACCCCTGGTAGTAATATGCTTGTGTCTGTATAATAATTCATATCTTGGCACCTACAACAGTCTCTGATGTAATTTAATCAAGCTGTTGGAGTAGGTAAAAATATAAATAAGATGATTTTAAGAAAGTCTTTGAAACGTAATAGATAGATACCCAGAATAGATTTTTAGGTACACAAACTTGCATTTAAATCTGTGGATGTCTCTACTTTAGTTCAAGGATTTAATAACATTGATTGAGAATATCACATTTGGTCTATTTTTGTGATCATTATTATTTAACAGATCATATTTACTTTGCAGAAGAGTCACCTGCTGAAACAGAAATTTGTAGTTCATTTAATTTACTGAGAACTAGCTATGATGGTGAACAAAAGAATTAGGACATTAAAAGGTTCCTTCTTATAGAAAAGTAGTCATAGTTTATAATGAAACCATATCACAGTAATTTAAGGAAAATACAGATTTTGGGAACCTGTAAAAGAATTGATTGCAATACCATTAGAGTTTGGGTTTTTTTTAAATCTCATTTTGTTCATAATAATACAGTTTTACAAATGGAAATATTTCTAAAACTTTATAAATGGTGCTTTTTCTAAGCAAAACAGTGATTCTTGTTTGCATTAAATATGTGATGTGAAATTTACTGTGCTGGAATCTGAAGGAAACGGGGACACCTGCAGAGAAATCACCTTTGTTATGGCAAATAGTAGAAATAATTTCTCAGTGTTTTATTTTGAATTACCATGACTCTACATGCAGAAGTAATTGTGTTCTGTAATGACTTCGGCTGGCTAGTAGGAGGGAAGGGTAAGAGGAGAGGGCTGGAAAGGAAGCAACCTTCTCAAAGTCAGCTGCTCGCCGGAGCTGTGAGTTTTGTGGCCAGGGACATTCTGGGTAGGAGGTAGCCAATTTAGGACTTGATCTTCAGCTGGAGCTGGCTTAGCAAGGCTGCTTCACGTAGCTGGTGAGTGCAGGGTGACTGACACACCGTGACCTTTTTTGGCCACAGAAGATGGGTTGCGAGGACAGCAAGGACGAACTCACCATGATGCGGGCTATAGGTGTGGCGGCAGAGGCTGAGGCCACGCACGATGCTCAGCTCTCCCTTGCTGCCGACGGAGCTGATCTCACCATACCTTGCCCACACGCACACACAGTCACCACCCCGCACACACAGGGCCTCCAGCTGTACCGAACGACTTCCTCACTCACTAGGAGAGTGACGGAAACGTTCTGGGGTTTGGGTTTGGTTTTTTTACCATGTTCTCTTGTCTTAGAAGATACATCTCACTTTACAGACATAATTTAATAACATTTTCAATTTTAATGAAATTTGCTTGTTTTTTTTAAATACAATGTTCTCAAAGAAAAATGAAGTTACAATATAAAATCACAGCAAAAAAAAGTGTGTAAATACAACTTTTCTATTAGAAAAGGCAGTGTCTAGGGAAGGGCTGGGAAGCAGTTATTTTTTACTTTTTTAAAACAGATATGAACTTAAAGCCATTCACCATATTTACTCATTTTAGGGTTCAGCTAAACCATATCAGGGTATTGCACCATAGCAAAAAAAGAGAAAAAGGGAGATTACACTAGTTTTCTGAGGGCACAGTTTGTTTCAATGTACATACACACAACATCCTATTTTCATGCCATCCTTGCATATGTTCATAAATAAAATTATTGAAACACTTGTTTCCAAACAAATTGAAGATGATTTTGTGCAAAAAAGAAAAAAACACCGAAAAAAGCCCCTTCATGAACAGGGAATGCTGTTTGCTCCTGCCTTTAGACTATGCTCTCTGATACACTGTGTCTTAATATACTTACTTATACTACTGTACGGTTTAATATACAACATCAACATATTCTGTTATAGTATAAATAAGAAAACTCCAGACCCAGGAAACAAACCCACTGTGATTGACAGTGCATCATCATATCATATGAACCATTTTAGATATATATACACGTACATATGTATGTAAAATATTAATGATACACAAAACCGCAGATAGGGCATGTGCATATCAACAAGAAAAGCGACACAGAAGCTCATACACGTGCGTGTGTGCACAGAGATGTTGCAAAGGCAGTGAACCTACCCAGCAATCAGAAATCATGTTTAAATGGTAAGTTCAAGGCAGTCTTAAACTCCACTGGAGCTATGCTTGTTTACACGGTTAATGAACGTGGCTTTATTTGTGTTGGATTTTAGTAAAAGCAAAGAAACAAAATCACCTGAGTGAGCTTCTGTACCCCTCCCCTTTATAGCTTGGGGTGTCTTAAAATGAAGGCTTAAAAAAAATTATGGCATGGAGTGTATCGTGGCCTAAATCTAAGAACAGTAGGAAAGAGGTGTAAGAGCAATAAAAGCAGAATGTTTCTGTACAGCCGACATCTGACTTCACACAGGACATTGCAACAAGGCTGGGAAATTATAGCTGAATGTATCCCTACCAGCTATGAAAAAATGAACCCATTTCAACTTTATTTAAAAAAAAAAAAAGGAAACTCATCACCGTAAGCTCCCCCCTTGAAGGTCCTCTTCAGGTCATTCCTATACAAAATATTTGGTAATACCTCGTTGCCCGGCACAGTCTGTCCTGAAGCTGAGTATCTAGCAGGCATTGATGACAAAACCATAGTTGGGGCATGAAAGTGGCCGACGATTCCTTGTGCCCACCCCCTGCACAGTATCTTGGGCTGGAAGGTAACAAGCAATAACGTCTCTTAAGGCAACCGAGTTACAATGCAGGAGTGGAGGGGATCACCTTTGGGCCTGTAGTTTACAGTACCCATTTTTTGGGGGGGTCATTGGCCATCCTGTATGTGCTAGCCTATCTTACATGTACTTGAATTTGTTTTCACTGTTGTGGGTATAGGCATCAGTCTACGGACATTCATACACAGCATTCACATCTGGTGACAAAGCTACGAAATAGGCATGCACGCACGCACTGTCAATGTAAAAACACCTCTGTGCCCACGTGTCATATGAAGTAAGTGTCTTATAGTTGGCGTGAAAAGCTAAGACATGAGATTGTAAAAACATATATTTGTAATTCATTATTTCATCAGTATCTTTTCCTCTAACTTCAGTGTTGTTGCTCCTGACTTACACCTGCAAAAGTGAAAGCAGAAGAAGGAACTCTGCGTGCCTGTAATAGCATGTATATATAGGAAATGTATATCAAATATAGCTACACATATCAGGCCAAATTGGCCTAGGTATAAGCGTTCACAGTTCCATCGAATCTCTTTTATAATAAATATATGTGCTTGCATGCACTTGTGAATGGAGAATGTGTAACTGTATGACAAGACTGCTAGTCCTGTTCGTTATATGACTGTGTTTATTGCAGAATATCCATTTATTATGCAGAGTGGAAGTATTTATACATTAAGTTAATAAGATGGGTTATTTTTATGAATGTTACCCAGGAAGTATTGCAGCACCGATAACAGATTTTTATGCAGCTGCAAAAATTTCTTTTTTGCCCAATCTTAAAGTACGAGGGTGTTTAGGGAAAGGAATGAACTATTTGGAAGAGGAAGTTAAGTAGACGCTTTAAAAAAAGTAATTTTTTATATCAGCTGTGTTTGGGGTTAAAATCTATTCATCATAGAAGTTTTTATTCTA
Organism: Fulmarus glacialis; assembly: GCF_000690835.1. NCBI lineage: Eukaryota > Metazoa > Chordata > Aves > Procellariiformes > Procellariidae > Fulmarus > Fulmarus glacialis. Next base: position 11,272 of record NW_009232836.1, read on the forward strand.
ACTGAAGTTATGGTATCTGCAGCAGAACCCACCATGGAGAAAGCTCTTGGTGGACTTTACTGCACTCTGCAAAGTGCTGCAGTCTCTGGTCTCCATTCAGCAAACCACCTTTTTTTTAACCTTAAGATTAGTTCCACTGAAGTAAAAGCAACTTAAAGCACATGGTGAAATGATTTGTTGAATAGAAGACCAGGGTTCTCAGCACCTTTGAGGGGCTTGGTCCCTCATTAAACAGCAAGTGCCAGATAAAAAGGAGAAGGCTACAAATTTCGACTGTCTGTTTTAATTCAGCTCAGCGCTTTAAAAATAATTAAGTGCAACACTTACGAGTACAAAATCTACAAGAGGACATCTTCCATGCAAGCAAAATGGGATTTTTTTTCATATGTAAGAGAGGGACATGTGGATATTTTCCAGGCAGTTTAAAAAGATGAAAAATGTGCATAAGGAAACTTTCCCCACATGTATTTCTAGCTAGTGCTTTTCTCAACTGTACATCATATTTTTCTAAGTAACTAAAACTTAAAAAAGAAAGAAAGAAAAATGAAATACACTGTAACTTGTTTATGCAGAGAGAGGGGTTGCTTAACGGAAAGTGGGGTTTTATTGGATAGGGAGGGAAAACATTTATTCAAAGAAGAGCCAACAATACCCTTTTTCTATACATTAAATGCAATTCATACCTCACAGAGTATATTACAAGGGTGTTTCTTCTATCTTTCACATATCTGCTCGCCTGCCTAGTGACACGAACAAGGCATGCCATGATGTCAATACCAGCAGCACCCTTGCAGGTGGAGACGTTCTACTTTTTACCGCCAAAGCAACTCAGAACCCTCAGAAGTCATCTGAGATGGGCCCCTCCATCTTTAGTTGAGTTTAATCTTCCCAAAGAGTCAAATAATACCAGGAAGTAAAAAACCATACATCTGGTGTAGGAGCCCTATGCTCAGGGTGTTAAGAGAGAAAGCTTGGCCACTCCTGCCTGTTGCGTCCTCGTCTGTGTGGTGTGTCCTGTGCATGGTTAAGAATTTTGGCAAGGGAGGTTTGCAAGAAGCATCAGTAAAGGGAAGGGCTTTCAGCTATGTGATTACAAAAGCTCCTACTTACATTACTAAAGGTTTTTGGTGATTTTCAGTAAAAACTTTAGTACTCATTTTAGAAAACTGAGTTGCAATGCATGCTACCAAGAGGAAAAATCTTGTCTTGTGGGAGAAGATAGCTGAACTTTTGATTCTCTTGTTACTTTTACTGTCCAGCTGACTTGTGCTTTGTGGCTGTGGTGGCTCGTGCAGCTCCAGTAACACAGCTGTTGAGGCTAGATCTGTGCCGGAGGAGTTTTAACTCATGTGGAAACGGTGCTCCCCTCGAGTTATGTGGGAAGAGAATTCGTACCTGTCCTGGCTATGGTAGCCACACATGTTGCATTCAAAAGGATCGCGGAACCCGTGGCAGCCCATATGGATCGTATACATCACGTGATCCAAGAAAAGGACTCGACAGTGTTCGCACTTGTAAACTTTCACTTGCTCCCCATTGCTGCTAATCACTTTGAAAGCATCCTGGGAATTGTCAGTACCTGCCCTCAAGACATCATATTGCCTGTTTTCTTCTTTTATAGAGATGCCATTTCTTGCATGGGGACCTATGTGGTTTGTCAGGTAAATTAAACCACTGCGTTCCTCGTTATTGCTCTCTGTATCTGTTGAGTCTTGGCAGCTGTTGCTGGGAGAGGCATCTCGTTCGGAGGAGACAGATTTCGCTTTGGAAAGCAGCAACAAGTTTTCCACTGCGCTGTCCTGAGCTGTATGGTTGGAGCGAGCCTGATTGTCCCCAAGAGGTTTGTGGAGCTGATACATGGGGCTGATGACGGGCACCACCTCAGAACCACCTGGTGGTGTCTGGACAAGGGGACGCAAGGACTCTGCCCCCAGGTAACTGATGGCGTTATTAATGGCCTGGTCTATAACATGTGTCTGCATTATCTCATTCTCCTTCTCATAGTTGGTGGTGGCATCGTATGGAAGATCGGGCAGACATTTCTCACCTGCAGTGAAAAACAGTCAGGAGTTAGAGGGTTGATTTCTACATAATTAAGGAACTGAATATCATGGATTAATAAAACAGCAACATGGAAGAAAAGGGTTGATCAAATCCACCTCTGAAATTCACCTGAGTTATTCATAGTTCTCTAACATAGCTGGTCGGAAGAATGGTTGGTTGGTGTTGATTTTTTAACCTGCAAAATAATTTGAGGTCTTTGGAAAAGCAAGTGGATGAAAACAGATTCTGGAAATAATTATATGGGGACTCGTGGGAGCTAGAGATCAAGTGCTTCATCCTCTCTTTCTCCTTTCTAACTGGACTCCCTCATCTGCCTCCTACAGTGAGCTGAGGCATGCCCTTGTGGTTAGTGAAGACAGAGTACCAGCACAGTTACAGTGAGCCTAGCCTTCACGCTTCAAAGCATGAAGCACATTATCAATATTTTTCCCTAAAATATTACAATTTTAGACTGGAAATTGTATGTTTTAGTTTTAGACCTTCAGTTTCTTACAAATAACCCACATCGGCAATGCGGTCACATGTCATTTCGGAGAAAAATCACAAAAACTTAGCTTTTCATATTGCCACCTTCCCCCCACACTTTGTTTTTTAAATAAGCCATGTTAGACACATTACCAGAAGCTACTCATGTTCCTAGAAATTTTGTGTCAAAAAGTTATCATCTACAGGAGCAGCCAAGAACCATGGAAAAAATTTAAGTGCATTTATATTTGGCATGTATTTTTCCCATGAGGTAAAAAGCCCTATATAGAGCAAGATTACTTGTTACTTGTAACTTCGACTCTGACTTAGGATGCCAAATGTAAGGGGGAACTCTAATTTTTTTTTAAATCCGACTGCACTAATGTATCTCTAGCTGGATACCCTGGTACTGAACGCTGAGTTTCACTACAATTTCTCAAGATTCCTGGATAGATAGGACTAAGCAAAACATAGAAGGTAAAAGTTAGGAGTGAGAGAAACTACTTAAATGCACAGATGCTGATTTTACAGATGCTGATTTTACAGATGCTCAAACAGTGTAAACCATCAACGTTATTATCAGGCTCCTAACAGATTTGTGCAAATGCAAAGGAGTAAAAAATTCCCACAGATTCCTAGGGACTACCAATAACAGTCTGGATGGATTTTCTAGCTCTGCAGATCTTGGGAAAGTCATTGAAAGCCACAAACATCTCTATGAGGTGCTGTCACCATTTCCTAATCAACATTACTTTTGCTGGTAGGCTTTGGGAAGTCCTAATTTGTCTGAAAGAAGTGCTAATAGGAGCATGGAAAATTTACCAGAAGATCTGCAAATTAATTTATCAACAATTTCCCACCCAGTTTCTACTCAAATTGACTATTCAAAGTCAGAGAAGAGCCCAGAAAATTTCTCACATGACACTATTGCAATGATGGGGCTAAAGTGTAGAAAGTCCTGCTGTCTACATTTCCCACAACATATGGTTTCACACTAGTTTGTCCATGCTCTGCAAGCAGAGAAAGAAATACTCTGAGCATTGCGTAAGTTCCTATAAGGGATGTAGGGTACAGACACCTTCTAGCTGTGCTGCACAAGCTTCTACTTCCTTTTGTTTCCTTTCCCTATTATTCTGACAATTTCAGCTCCCTTCTACAGGGGTGCATTTTTTTTTTCTCTCATATTTACCCATTCTAATGCTATAGTTTTCAGGCAGAGTTTGAGGCTTAAGATTCCAAATAGGCGTTGTGAAAGACTCTTGAATGATATATAGAAAAACTGTCCTAATATGAATGTATACCCTTAAGGAGGAAAAAATGAGGTCGAAATAGTTTGTATTCCATATGCACTGTATATCACTGAAAAGTTGGACTGGTCTTCATTATACACAAAATTTTGGGCATGCAGAAGGCATGATTTTAGTAGCTGTTTCTTGGGTAGTATTTGCTTTATGTAGCATAACTAGTTGGTAGGTGGACTGAAAGGATCAAGGGCTCATAAGAAGAATTTGTTTCCAAGCAGAACTGTCTGAAACAGACACAAACTTGAGGTAGGCAGGTATCATTTCTAGATCTGGGCAATGCAGATAATACTTGGACTCATTAAAAATAATAGCTCATTTCTGTGGTTATTAGAGCATAAGTAAATTAAACTGCTAATGGTTTGCACTGCTCACGGTTCTGCAGCAGATACCTAAATAGTAAAAACGCACTCAGTGCATGTGGGCACTTTTTTCTTTTCTTTTTTTTTTTTGTTTTTTGGTTTGTTTTTACCCCCTCTCTTTTCTTTACTGCCTATTGTTTTAACATGATAAACGTGTGTCAGCTTCGCCTGCAGTTCTCACTCTCTAGTTTGGATGGCCCAGTTCTGCTCTTTTGTTTAGGAGCTATTCCAGTTTGGAATAGATAGAGAATTTTACAGATAACTGGCTTAATTTGGTGAACAATCTCACTTTTGAAAGGTAATGAATTTAGCCTTGAGAACAACGAGCGAAGCAGCAGGCAGTCTCTCTCATGCGAAGGATGCCATTTGCTCCTTCTCCCTGGAATTCAGCACGGAGATTGGGATGACACGGTAATCTACAGGAGCAATAAACATGTTTTATTACCCAAAAGCTCTCCTGACCAGCTGGCCCAACCTTGTGTTAATCAGGAATTTACCTATTACATGAAGCAGCAGGTGAGGATTGGAAAGGAAAGGATTTGGGGGCATTCTCTTGTCAGAAAAATTCATCCTTTTGAAGGTTAGCAAATTTCCATAAATATCTGCTGTCAGTAGGTTGTCTTCCTACACCGCACCCTGAATAACTAACTGACAGGAAACTCTGCCCTTCTAAAACTCATAGTTAAAGCGGCTCACTTTACTGTTTCTCAGGGTGAAGAGAGAAAAGGAGAATGAAAAACTAGTCCACACCTATGGATGCATCGCATATAGGATACTTGCTAGTACCTTTTAAATTTTAACACTTCTGGTCTTCCTGAAGCTTTCATAGAATTATAATTTTGCCTAATGCAATCAGTTACTAGAGTGTCTAAACGAATCAGGTTTGCCTCACATAGTTGATATATTTTTGGTAACTACCTCTACTACAATTTTTGTCCTTTTATAAGCATAAGCATTTCTTATTCTTGACTGCCTCCTGGAATTGTTGCCTTTGGACTTGAAGACAATCTTGGACTTTCATTTCAAACATTTTGTTGCACCTCTTGGCATAGCTTAGATTCCCCTTTCCTTGTCTCAGAAATACTAACTTTCCTTTCACCCTTGTGCCCTCATTGAAGAAGGTATATTTGGAAATTCTCTCCCATAAACTGGTCTTTTTTTGCCTTGACTTTTGACTGAAGACCTTCTTAATGTGTGGTTTTTTTCAAAGACTTCAGTTTTCTCTGATTGTCTCCTACAGACTAGTATAAATGAATGTGCAGAGTATTATAAAAGAATCTAACTAGATATGAGTATACGCTGTCCTCTGATCTCCCATGGTTTTATTCATTTAAGACTAACTCTATATAGCTGACAAAATATTGTCTGTGGGTCTCACTATTACAGAACTGACCTAACCACTACTTGGTACAGGCTTACCAAACAGAACAATATAGGTGTAGCCTCCATTTTTTCATTGTTAAGACAAAAACGTGCAAATGGGCATGAAGTTTTTGCATCATTTATAGAATGTACCCAAAGATCTTTTAATTTAGGTGTTATTCTCAGACCTATGAATATTTATTTCCATGATCATTTTGGGCTGTAAAAGCATACAGACTTTATGAAGGGGTGAAGAATATTGTCTAGCCTATGCTCAACCATTCACAAATGCTTTCACAAACACCAATATGCCCAGATCTGGATGTCATCCAAGAAATTAATAAAATAACCCTGAAAGTGGGGTCAAGTGCTTTTCCAATATGAAACTTCTATTCCTATCTTTAGGTTCTTAAGGCAACTTCAAAAGCCTGTCCAGATCTTATAATGATCTGGTTCATAAGAAACCTTTTCATTAGAAAAAGACAGGAAAACTTAAAATCAATCTCCAGATGTGGAAAATTAAACACGCAGAAATGTATGCTGGAGAAGTTTGGTTGTTTTTTTTTTTTCCCCAACACATTGCTGTATCTGCTTCTATAGAGATAGATATTGCTAATTTAGTAAAACAAGTAAAATCATAAAGCAAAAGTAAAAATCCTGTGAGATGTTTTTTGGGTTTTGTTTTGTTTTATTTTTTAGGAGACAGCAAACGTTTAACTCTTACCAACAAATTTCTGAGGCATAGAGCTCTTACGTTTGGCGACGTTACTTGCTAGTCTATCCAGCACGAGGGATCTTTCTGACCCTATCTTGCACAGGTCTTCAGCCATTTCACTCTGGTTAGTTTCGTCTTTTATGACTGAAATCAAATGACATCAGAAGGGTTAGGCATGCTTGTTCCATTTTAATGGAACTGTTGTCTTCAGGTTATTGTTTCTCAGCTAATGTCTTTTAGCTCCCAACCAGCTGGAAGGAGGAGCTCACCACTGCACACACAGGACGATTCTGACTCCTGGTAACAAAGTCCCTCACGCTGATTAATCTATGTACATGTTCATGTTTCCCTCGTTTAGGATACAAAAATGAGATTGCAACTGCAAGGCATCTGCCTGTGTGTAACGTAATCACTCCACCCTTGTTCTGCAGCCACTCTGCATTTCCATGAATAAATTACATCCTAACATTATACTGGACACGAAGCAGTTCATCTTTTCACCGTCCTGCTGTCACCCCCACCCGTCCCTATGCAACTCTCCCAGTGGAACCGCCTGTATGATCATTGCTTCTTTAGCAGGAACAATGGACAAACTTCTCAACTCCAGCAGTGGAAGATGTATTTGCAAGCTACACCAATCCTTCTCTCCTTTTCCCCTAGTAAATATTGCTATAATTCCTTGATGCAATTTTAGACTTTAAATGGCAATTTAGCCTGAGTTGCTAAAGTCACGTTTATAGTGCACTGATTTCCAACACTCAAACGTGTTTCCCAACTTCCTGATGCTGCTGAGACACTGGAGGATTAGAAAGGAGCTTGGTTGTGAGGCTCTAGGAAAGGGAGATTATTTCACTTTCACTACATTTCACATCAGTACTGTCCTGCAGAAACAGAAGGGATGTATGAAAATGTACTGTCAAAACAATGACTATGAAAAATGTATGGAAAGGTATTTCTGGCTTCCAGCATCTAAAGGAAAGGTGATATGCAGTGAGATCACAGCACAACTGGTTTTTGTTTTTTCTTTTTTTTCGCAAGCAGGGTCAGAGACAGGAGAGAAAGGGGTTAGTTTTACTTTTACCTGCTACTAGGATATGGTTATTTTTCCTGAACTTGTGAGTTACTATTAAAGGGAGAAGCAAAAGATTATTTTTTAGACTTTGGTTCTGCAAGCTATTTCAATTAGGTGCACCACTCCACTACATTTTGCCTTCTGTGCATGCTGAGAATTTGTTTTATCACTGGATTTACTCCTTTTAGCTATGAGACAGGTTCACAGAACCCATTACTCTGGTAACTGGGTGTTTCTCAATAGTTGAGAACACGCCGTTCCTATGCAATGTTATTTTGGCAATATACCACTGCTATAAAAGATGATTGTGAAAGTTTCATTGTTCCTGAAAGATGCGAAACCAGGGTCTGGTGAACAACTGGAAAGAGCAGGTGAAGTGTCCTAGACAGCAACAACCCGCAATACCAAGCAGAATAGTACGCAACTGGTTCTTGAGTCCCTGCTGCAGCAGCACATACTGCACCGTGCTGACAGTGTGATGGTGACCGTGACAGTGACAGGGAGTCTCATGGAGTTATGCCCCAGTCCCATAAGACGCTAAAGGTTGTGGACAACACAAGACATGAGCAGAATTTTGTCATGAAGATGCAGGACAGTAAAGGGCACTGATGGTATCTAGTCATCATCGAACAAGCACACACTAGCAAGCATCTTGTGCAAGCTAAGGCTTCTAGATACCACTTTAGGAAGAGACTTACACAGAATTTTTTAAAGCAGCCCATTCGACAGGGAAACAAAAGATTGAATTTTTAATTAAAAGTTGAAATGATCAAGAAATATCTGTTTAGTATATAACAACATTCCATTTCTAATCAATTCAAGAGAGGGTAAGTTATGTATTCAACTTTCAAACTTTTAATATTGCAACTTTTAAAACCACTATAAAAAAAAACCCCAAACTGGGTTACTTACTAACTGAATTACATACTAATTCCCAGGCTTTGCAACTAACACCCCCTGAAATTTGCCACCAACCTGATAACTATTTTTCTGTAATTTGGTGTCTGTGAACTGAAAAAAAAAAAATTCTCTTTCCAAATGAAAATCCAAAGTGACGGAAGAAATTGTAATTGACCCTTTTTAAACTTCATAAACTATTTCTGTTGTTATTTTATATAGGCCTGGTAAGACTTCAGCACACTTCCACTCAACTCAAATGCAAAACTCCAGTTAATATCTCTAAGAGAATAACTTCATATGGACAGTGAGATTGTAGTCCTCTAAAATAAGAGTTTTGCCATTTCATTCATCAGGTTCCTAATTTCATGCTGAATCTCCTTCCCTTAAAGAAAGCAAACAAAAGTTAAAATAGAAATACAATCTCTTGTTCACTTCCTTAGTCCTCTTTACTGGATCTTTCCCTTATTTAAGTACTTTTTGAATTATATTTGTTAGATTTACAAGCTGATGGAAAGCTTTTACCAGTTTAGGTCCTTTCAGCTGACATTTCTTCTATGTATACAGCACAAAGTATTTTTAAAATGCTGTAAAAAACAATTCCACTGTAGCAGAATGTCAAATTAGATGCCCTAGCAGATTTTTGTACCAACTTTTTTGAGTCTGGGAAAAAAAAAAAAGGGCCTGAATTATGACTCTAATAGCTCCATATCACACCATGAAATATTATAAGAACAGTGGTAGTATAACTGCTCAGTTTTCTAGATATACTGTAGAATGCACTAAAAATCTGAGAAGGAGACTCACTCATTCTCAACTGTTTCATTGTATGTTTTCATCTTTGAGTTTATAAGGGAAATAAATAATGTAAACATGGCAAAATGGTATGTTTGCAGTGAAGTAGAATAGATTCTTTAGAATGCAAAATACTAGGAAAAATGCAGAAAAGTTTTATTTTTAGAAACGTAAGGAATTGATTTATTAACTGAGTACTAAAATTTTTTATTTTAAGAGTGAATTTTTTGGCAAGGTACAAGGTCTACACCCAGAAGTTATTCCTTTTTTTTTTTTTTTTTAATTTGCAAAAGCACGCCTATTATATCAAATACAGATTTATATGATGCTTTCAGTATATGCAAGGAAGAAGTAATTCTTCCAAGCTGTTGTGGTTTAACCCCAGCCAGCATCTCTTTGGTCAGTTGGGGTCAGCTGTCCCTCCCAACTTCTTGTGCACCCCCAGCACTACTCGCTGGTGGGGTGGGGGAGAAGCAGAAAAGGCCTTGACTTTGTGGAAGCACTGCTCAGCAGTAATGAAAACATCCCTGTGTTACCAACACTGTTTCAAGCACAAATCCAAAACATAGCCCCATACTAGCTACTGTGAAGAAAATTAACTCTATCCCACTCAAAACCAGAACACAAGCATTCATGAATTCCCTGAGTTTTCATCCCACTGAGGTATTAGATATGACTCTCCTGTCATTTGCTATAAACAAAGGTCCATCTCTAAAATCCTATTATTTCTCATTAAAGTTTATGATTCCTTATACCAGTTTCATCTGGACATTTTTGCTTACTAAGACTTTAGTAGTAGTTCAGCTACTCATTCACGCAGATTTTCATGTTCTGCATGCAGGCATTCAAATCCATGTGCCAGACACTGAAAATTCAAATCCCAAGACAGAATATTTGCTTCTAAATCCTATCACCTCTTTGAGCAATAAGTGTTGCTGCCTACTGTATGTTACATTGAGCTTTTCTATTTATACATTCTCCAGCCCCTCAATAAAATTAGAAGGGGCGCTGCTCTAACATGCTGTCTGCCAGAAGCATCTCAGCTGTATTCGCTGCTATCATTATGTGCATATACTTTACATTATTTGATAGCATGTAGAAACATATTCAGGTTCTGTCCAGATATAAAATACTAGATGAGGCATCATTGCAAATAGGTCAGAGAGAACCTTCCATTTTTGTCATTTGACAAACCAAATAACATACACTGACAGGATCAAAAAGGTATGCAAGAAATGTAACTTACTGTATGGGCTTAAACTCCACCACAGAAGCTGGATCTTATATTCTCCACCTAAAACTGCACATGCAAGGGGATTTTGTATGGCTATTTACTGTGATCAATCCCATATAGATCTTTAGGATCTTTGTTTAAAAAAAATCCAAACCCCAATATCTGCTTGCTCTGTTTCTGGGCATAGCTTTAGATTTGATATTCTCCAAGAAATGGACTTTACCTTCATCGTAATACTGGTCTCAGAGAAGCACAACAGCTCCTCACCTTCCCCCAGTTTTCTTTTAAAGGGGAGGTTGGGAAGAAGGCTGTCAACAAATTATTAGCCTTTCTGGACCTTCTCAGTCAAACTGGCTAAATTAAATGCCTCTGGCTTCATGCTTTCTTGCTTGAGTGAGATCAAAGACAGATGGCTCATCCTTGTTAGATGAGTTGGTCCCAGTGGTCAAGTGAGCCCCTTAAGCTGTGCCTGGGAAGGCCAGATGTGCAATGCAGAAGATTCTGCAGCTCTACCTAGAACACTGAGATTAAGTCTTCATTAAAAATACATGCACAAGAGTACTGCGATATAGGACTCCAATTAAAAGGGAAAGGTGGTGAGATGATGTAGTCATACTTTCTTCAGATGGTGAACTGAAATTTTCCAGGTCTTGCAAGTGTTTTGCTACATGCCTGAGTTTTACTTTGGCTTTTTGCTTAAGCTAAACAGAAGGAGACAACAGCCAAATATTTATCAAATATAGAATAAATCCAGAAGCAATATCATACATATGGGGTTTGTGTGTGCCTTCCCAATGCAAAAGATGCCACAAATGGTACTACTGTTCCTTTTGCACTCCTTTTTCTGTGTACATGACAGGACAGCGTTAATCCCCAAACAGAGATGTTTGTTACCTGAATAAAGGCTGCTTGAGATATTCATGGTTTGCAGGTAGTTATGACAGCGTTCTTTATGTTCTTCCAAAGAGCTGCGCTGCTTATAGCTGCGACCACAGTATCCACACTTATGGGGTTTTCCAACTGGAGAAAACACAATTAATTGAGAGAGTCAAATGAGGTATTCAACAGCATATTAATAATGGTAAGAACAACAGGAAAAAAGCCCACCCCAAAAATAAACCCATGCTGTGGTGAAGTGAAGAAAGATTCTGTCAATTAAAAAAAAAAAAAAAACCTAATGGAAAACTAGTTGAATATCTTTACATCAACAGGCCAATTCTGTGGGTGCTGCAAGCTGATTTCAGATTATTCACATCAGATAAGGACTGCGACATTAAATCTGCAAAAACGGCATCTACACAAGTGAGAAACTGAAACACCTTCAAAGGTCTGAGCATAGTTGCTTTAGTGCTTAGCTCCCACAGAGACTGCCACAGGGGAACTGGTGGTGTAGGTAGAGACACTGCCCACAGCTGGATGTCAGTTCTGGCGTAACCAGAACCAGTTCAACCCTTTTAGGACAATGTTAGATTTCACATGTTTTCTTGTCCTCTGCTTCTGGAAATTCAAGAGACATGGCATGACAAAATTTTTTCTGTATTACACCAATCCAGATTTAGGCAGTTCCAGGCATTTTGCAGTAACGATATGGTTTCATGGACTTCTGGACCTGAATTTTCCATCTTAGCATGACAAGTCTGTCACCTTATATGTCATTTCACAATTTTAGATGGTTACACAGCTGAATTTTATTTACAAATTCTCAGGTGAAAATCAGACTCAGACATCCAACTTGTTTTATAATGTATTGATGTCAATTTGCCAATTGCAGGAACTAACAAAAATCTACAGTTTATGCCTTGTCTCTTTAGCTACGGAACCCTCAGAGTTTGCCAAAAGTGTCTAGGTGTAATTTCATGTGTATAAGAAAAATTATGTTTAAAATTGTGCAGCCATGAAAATCAGTAACAGTAAGGGAGAGGGGAGGCAAAATAGCATTTTAAAGATCTGCTTTCCTGAATCAGGCCAGGACCTAACACGAGAAGTGGAAATTATTTTAGACATCTGGGACCAACACTAGGGATCTTACTAATTAATGTGTGTGCTAGAGAAGAATTTCCTTAGTTTTGTGCAACACAAAAATGTCACTTTGAGAGCTCCTCTTCTGCTACCCAGAACTTGGTCCCAAAGCCAACTTTCACAAGTAAAGTCACCAGTGTCAGTTCCAGCAATTTGTTTTGGAGGTCTCCTATCCAAATAACAATTTGTATTTCCAGCTTAGCTTGGGAAACTAGATGAGACAACACTCTGCTTTTAAAGGCACTTTAAAGGTGCTAAACTGGTTTTGCTTCCCAGAAGGTACGTAACTATGGCTTCTGTCAAACAATGAGACGTTCATGGCAATGGCAAAGCACAGCTATTCAAAAATATTTATTCAGGTCTCCATATTACTGTTGAGACAAAACACTGAAAAACTCTAGCAGAGTCCTCTTTTTTGGAAGATTGTTATCCTTCTCTCTCCCACACTCTCCCTCTTTCCCACCCTTTCTCTTTCAAAGTACTTGTAATAACAAGGTGCAACAAAAAACTGCTACTAAATGCTGTAGGTGATATTCACTCCTTAGGTCAAGAATGACTACCAGATTGGAGGTTTTTGAGACTTCGTGACTTAAAACCTACTGTGTTTAGACCTTATATTATCTCTATGTGTGGATAAATGCCATCCAAACCCTAAAACATTCATCAGCTTTAATTCATGTTCGCAGTTCCATGAAATGGATTACTCACATGAGGCTTGTAAGATGAAACCCTAATACAGAAACTTTTAATCAGCCAAGAAGTATGGGGAAAAAACCAGTTCTTCTGGTGAAGGATCATGAGCGTGAGATGAGTTTAGTCATTTCTTTGCTGCTAAAGCACTGTGGCCAGCTCACAGCTTGGTTAACCCCAACATGGGGCCGCTCGCCTCCCCAGGGTGAGAAGACCTCTTAGGCTTGGTGGCCGCGAACACCCCCATCTCCTCAACGGGTGCAGTGATGAGCGCCCGGGACAGTCCCGCACCTTCACTTACCCGAGTGAGTCCTCAGGTGTCCCGTGAGGGCATCCCTGCGACGGCAGGCATAGTTACACAGGTGACACTTGAAGGGCTTTTCACCCGAGTGCAACTTTATGTGGCGCAGAAGGTTGCCCTTCTGTGTAAAGGAGGCTCCGCACTGATTGCACTGGAAAGGGCGTTCTCCTACGGGGAGAAGGAGAAAATATGTGAGAACAAAAAATCTTACGTGGTAACAAGAGAAAGATTTCAGTGAGAAAGTTGTTTTCTCACTACTGCTCTGTGACTTCCACCGGCTGCAGGTTTGATATAACATGAGGCTTTCAGACTAAACCTGCCAGTTTCTTAATGCTTCACTGGCTGGGTCAATTTGATCTGAAAATCTAATTTTTTTTTTCTAAATCAGAATGGCACATCACAATGCAAATTCAAACTCATTTAAATAAAGTGACTGCAACATTTTGTGTTGAAGAGCCACTCTTCCTGATCAGCAGTTTTGGAATAAACCAATATCCAATTTTGCATGTTGTGGCATTTGGTGGGGTTTTTAATGTGGCTTTTTTCAAAGGGTCTTTAAAATATGCCACTGAAGCAGCAAAATAAAAAGGAAACTCATTAAAAATGCATTTCAGGATCACAAGTTCATTTCAGCGTTACATTCTTATATTTAAATGAAAGGCACTTCATTATAACAGTTATAATAACTTCTTTTCATTTACATTTTCCCTGTATTTTCCCTTTCAATTTCTTCTCCATTACCTGTCTGTCCCTAAGCAGCCAAATCAGGAAAGAGACAGAGAAAGAGAGAGAAAGAGAGAGACTAAAATCACATAAGTTAAGACAGCGCAAAGGAAGCCCTGTACTTCCATGCCAAAGTCCCAACCCTTCTCTAGGTAAGGATGAACAGAGGAGCTGCACAAATGGGCTCTGCTGGTCTATACTTTGGATGGACACAGGATAAAACTTGAAGAGACACAGAGTTGATTTGTCTAAACTGGTGCCTGTTATCAAGGAAGCGAATCAACTAGCCTTTGCAAAAATTAACATGGCTGTTGTTTGCTTTTCAGTGCTGTTTAAAATCAATGTGCTCATTTATTCACTTAGCTATTTTTTAAAAATTTAAGATAGATGAGGCTTTTTTTTAAGTCAGTGGGAAATAAAATGTGTTTCCAGTTGTACCAGATAGGAGTAAAGGAAAATTTATACATGAAAGCACTCCATCAACAGGAACCACTCCTGCATGCCGTTTCTCCGTAGCCGTCGACTAAGTCAAACCAGCCTTTGACACTCATTTGCTGAATTCTCTTTCTCTTAGGTATAAATGTAATCTGCTATAGTAATTATAATGCATCGACAATATTAGAAACAGCCCAGAGATGACCTGTTCTTAGTTTTTATTTTCTTTATATAACAATAATATTGAATTTAAAATTTCAGTACTGAAGTTAAAATATAAAAAAAAGAAATACAAATTTTAAAATTTCTTTCTTTTCTCCTACTTAACTACGACATATTATTTTGCACATCTAGGACCAGCTTGTATGTCCATATGTGCGCATATATGTGAAGCATGATCATTTTTGACTTTTGGGTAATGCAACAGAACAGCTGAAAATCAATTAGACAGCAGCACCGTCCCAACCCAAAAATCTGCAAAATCTACCGTCAGGGCTGGCAGCTTTAGCATTCAGCAAACAGTAAAATGAATCTACTTTGTGGCAAGATCTTTCCATTGGTCAAACAGCTTCAAGCAGGTCAGCATAGTCCCTGTCGAGCCAAAGGAGCTCACTTTCTTTGTCCATCAAGTAACTGTATTCATCTAAACTATATCCACAACTGCTTCAACTGGCCCACAAAAATGCCAGCATTAGCCTTACAAGATTTTGCAATGTACTTCATAAGCCATGTACAGTAGTTGTTAGGGGAAAAAAGAAAACGGGTAAGAGTCTGTCTGCTTTACCTCTTAATCTTTGGGGCAGTTACTCAGCGTGGAAGGTATTTTTCAGAAATGGACTGAAACAGTAATGAAGAAGTCAGTTTGTCATGGGGGACACACATTCAGAAGAAATGGTTAATTCTTACTAAACAGCTTTTCTAGCATTCATTTCTGTTATTTTTACTCAGAGGAGTGTAAGAGGAGAAAACGAGGATTGTAAAAGTACTCCAGGAATGAAATGTAAAGCAATGTAAGAATGAAATGTATCTCCAGCCTACAGCTCTTGCAATTACAGGGTGAAATCTTGCACTGGCTGAAGAAGACAGGCCGAGGGAGCATTTCAAATGAGACTGCTGCATACCAAATATTTCTACAGAACTTACAGTGGGATCAAATGTAAGGGAACCTGCACTACGTTGCAGCATAAGGGAAAAGACACCACCACCAAAAGACCCTATAACTACGTGTAGCTTGGCCGGCCCTTGGTCGTCCATGCTGCAACTACTGGGGTGGGGAACGCCTGCCTTGTGAGCCCAGCGAAGCTCCCAGCCCTTCTAGGATGGAGACGGTCGCTGATGGAAGATTACTGGGTGTGGCGCTATCCCCCCAAAAATGGGGAAGGGACAGGACGGAAGGAAAAAATACATAATGCATCTTTTGTTTGAACAGTTAGCTTTGTGTGTTATTTTCTCATCAGTTCTGAACAGCACATGTCTATCCTGGGTGGATTTCACTGCACGGTGTGCAGCTATGGACGAATATGGGCCCAGGAGCAAAAACTGCAATGGGACCCTGAATTGAATCAGCCACCATTGCAGTGATTTGCAAGCCTTAGTGGGAGCACGGGCCCTGGTCTACTTATTCAGTGAAGAATATTTATCATCTTAATTGAAATCTTTCTCATTTCATAAACAATATAATGACAAAATCACCTAATACTCAAAGACGTGCATAGCGCACAATTTTTTTTTTTTTTTAATGCTCATTCTTCAATGGGCATTAGTTCTCTAAATAAATTTGAGACATTCAGACCCAACTAACAAGACATAAGTGAACTAACTGGCGACTTAAGTTAAAGGAGTGTGCATATAAGGAGGGAATATATATTCCTATGCACACACACATATATATGCACATATATACATATGCACACGTGCACACACATATGTGCACACTGAGCAAGTGAAGCCTGAATCTATACCCTGAGGTCTCAGCACCAGGGAGCAGGAGGGGATTTCTCCCTCCTTTCTAGATCTCCTTTTTCCTAAACACCAAGCCAGACAGCAGCAAGCTGGAGAAAATCAACGTACTGAAAGCCTTGGGGAATCAGTGAGGATAGTCGGGCATCTGTGAGTGGGATTCGCTCTGCAGACAGGAGCAACAGGTAAGGCGCTAGGAAGCAGTTAGTGCTGTACAGCTGCTTGCAGACAGGAGGGGGCAGAAATATCAGGTGCTGCTCTGCATATCTGCACTTGGCAGGTGTATTCATTAAAAGTAATTATGCCTTTTATCAGGTCAGGCAGTCATTTTATTTTGGCACTTTAGTGTGCTAGAGTTTTGTTCACTTATCAAATATTTATTTAAGGAAACCTCACCGCATATGCAGGTTTTACATGAATTAGCAGTGAAGTAATTCATTTGCGAGTCTTATTCCTTCACCGGGCATGTATTGAAATGGGCTTCAGTGTAGTCAGTTAAATGTCTGTAATAGTGTATCCCATTTCTACTTTTAATTTTCACAGCGCAGCTGAAAGGAAAAGCAGTCACCACTGTTTTCCCATGACGTCCCTTTAATTTAAACTACCAGCTCCAAGCCTCTACTCCCTTACCAGCCCCCGAAAAAGCGCCTGAGCTCACCTGAAGAGGCTGCTCAGGAGGGGAGCTGAGGGCGAGGCGGGAGGGAAGGCAAAGGCTTTCTTTCCATGGAAGGACTCAGGGGTGCAACTTCACACCCTTTAGTTTTATTAAGTGTAAAAGAAGGGGGTCCTGCTGAGCGAAGTGCAGCTCGTGGAGTGCTTCCACGTTAGGTTTTAACTACGTCCTCTGATTAAAAAGAGGGTTCCGTTGGCAAGGCGAGGGCTCTGCAAAGGGTGGAGAAGTCTCAGAGTGACAGCCCGTGCGTGGTAGCACCCCGAGCACCCTTGGCAGGCCCATGAGTCCCTCTGCCAGGCAGGGAGTTTGGGCTGCTGGAGGTCTGTGCCAGGGAAACCGGTGAGGCGGCCCCCGGGCACGCTGCCACAGGGAGCAGGCAGCCCAGCTCGTCCTCCGGAGACTCAGCCTGCCGGGTACCAACCCATGCACTAGAAACAAAGGCAGGTCTGCCCACCGCCTCCCTAAAATCAGGTGTGTCCCCACAGAGGCCATTCAGCCCTGGTGTGAACACTGCCTCTGACCCTCAGGGACCCGAAACAGCTCCTGCAAAGCAGCAACAGCGTGCTTTTAATACAATAGCAGCCACCTTAAACAAGCACAAAGACTTCTACCTCTAAATGCATTTTAAGTTGCAACATTTTATTTCAACTAGTACAGCATCCTCTTCAAGCCCATGGGTCTGTTTAAAAGGCCTCATGTCCAAGTCGTTTTCCATATACATTTTATCAACTTTTAAAGGATCGCATTAACATTCAATTAAAAACAAAAAGGAAACAATCGATCAACAAGCACTCTATTATATCTGAGAACTAGTTGTGGCTTTTCCAATAAAGATAATTATCTGCTTTTCCCTGGCAGAGGGATTTAGCATACCGAATTGAAGAGTACTTTGAAGTAGGCAATGTCACAGCACTGACAGCTATCATCAGCACTGCTTCTGAACGTGGCTAACGCGCGTGACACTAACAGATCGCACCGTCCAAAGCTTGAACAGTCACAGTTACAATGACAGACATTAGCACTGGGGTGGATGGACGACACTCAGGGTCTTTTCATGGATCCTCTCCCTTAAACTCTGAAAACACTTTGCTAATCTCACTCCTTAGGAATTCTGGGGAAATCATTTAAGCATGACTGGGGGGATGAGGAGGAAGAAAGTATCTATGTGTTCACTAGACCATCAGTCAGGTTGTTCTTGCCTTAAAAATATTTTAAAATTCCCTCTCATTTGAATATTCATGCAAAAATGCCAAATACTTTATTTATTTATTTTCAAAGTAACTTGTGTAGCACAACAGTATAGTTCAGTTCTTCTCCTTTGACTACGGATGACCTTAGAGTTTAGATTGGAAGCCTAATTTTTAGACAGCTTATATCAGGTAAGATGAGACTCACCCTGGTCTTCACTTCTTCATTTGTTTCAGCCTCTTAATTTTTGCACTCTTTGAGACTATTCAGAATTAGAAAATTGAGGCAAGAAGATTCACAGCACTGTATAATGAAAAGCCATCCCTATGGAGCACAACATCTTTACATGTCTCTTTTAGTGTCCCAGTGGAAACCCTTTAGTCCAGATTTGACCAGTGACAATACTTGTTTTTACTTCATGAAACATTTGACATAAAATTAACACCTTTTTACTAAGACTGACAGTACAGTTCCCTTACATTTATTTTGCCATTCACTTTCATAATCACTGATCCATAATGAGCTTTGTTGCATTGCTGGAAACATTAGAACTGGGTCGATTTCAGAGTTAGCCACAAATGCGTTTTTCTTCAGCAATTCTTAGAAATTTCTTAGAAATTAAAAAGAATTCTTTACTTTTTTTTTTAAATTTGAATTTTTCATGTAGCTTCAAACCAAAAAACCTGCACAATTTCTAGCCCAATAGATAGACTTCCATCAAGAAGAAATCTCAGTTCCTGTGCTGTCTGAAATGGCATAACAAAATAACCGAGTTCCAAATGCCCACCGATGCTGCATTATCTTACAAGAGGGAACATATGCATGATACAGAAAATAAGTCTTAGTTCCTAATACGTGGCCAATTCTTGTCAACTAAAGGAAAAACTATGGCAGGCCTTACCAGTGTGGCTTCTTTTGTGAACCATGAGCACATTGGGACCGATGCAAATTATCCCACAGATATCACATTTTAGCTTTCCGTTAGGAAGTCGAATGCCTCCAACTCCTGACATAGCCTTGCTGCCTGGGCCATTGTGTGAGCCATTCATTTTCTCTCCCGAGGTATCAAGCATTCGTAAATCCTCCGCACATTCTTCCCCATTCATTTCACAGGCACGCCCATTCTCTTCATCACTCTGAGTCTCTATTTTAATATTACCGGCTGAAAAAAACAATACAGGATGCCACTCAGTTTTGTTACAGAATAAATATGGTGGCAAAGAAACAGTCACATCAAAGGAGATAACTTCTAAACAGCATGTACAATATACCTAAATTACACAAGCTACAAACACAACTACATTTCTACGGGCAATGTGATGAGTTTGTAACACATGGAGCAATGAGCAGTGAATATCAGTAAGACAAATACAAGGCATCCAGGGAGCTGGGAACCCAAACAACATTACAAGTCTGTTCCTAGGTCACTTTGAGATTTTTACATTTGTAGCATGCATTTTGACAATTCAAGCTAATTGGAATGAAACTTAAAATGAATCCACTTCACATGGATTTGTCCAAAACAATTGTGAAAGTAAGTAACTCATCAAAGACAATGGATGAAAATGAACTGAAAATGCAACGTTCTCCACTTGGCAGGAAGATCCTGAGGGCTGTACTGAATCCAAATATTTGGTTTGCAGTTCTATGGGGTAAGCAAGGACAATGGGAAAGCAAAGAGTACAAACACTGATAAAGAAACCAGAGTGGTGAAGGATGGAAGGAAGAATTTAAGAGCAAGAACTAGCATTACAGGAAACTATAGGAATGATAATAGTGTGTTTAGGACAGCAGGATTAGGATCGCTGAGTAAGAGGAGAGGATCTCTACAGTCATGAGCTACTACTGAAAAACAGTCAAATCAACAAAGGTGGGTCAGAGAACTGTTTTGACTTTATTGGATAAGTCCTTTGTGTTCTAATCCCATAGGTGACAATCGCTTGCAACTAGAAGAAGAATTGAGGTATAAATTTGGCATAACCTCACTACATGTGACAAAACATAGGTTGGTAAATTTGATCTGATATGAATACAGCAAGCCTAAACGTTATGGAGAAGAGCCAAGATTCAGATCAGTTAATGCCAGTATTCATGCCTCTTCTCTCCACAGGACTGTATGATGTTTTGTGTAGAATAAATCATCTTTACAGTTATTTCCCTCTTTTCTAATCTGATTATTTTGGTGAAAAAATAGTTCTTCATTAGGCTGAAAAAGACCATTTCATTGCCCCAAATCTTACTTTCCTTTCAGTGAAAAACCTCTTCCTTCAGCCCACCCCACCCCAAAAAGGAGAGCATTTACTTTAATGGCTAGATGAGTATACAAGGGGTCTGTTTCACCCAGTAAAGACCAGGTCTTTTCCTTTTGTGGAACTGTGGTTTTATGGTAGCCTTAATCATAAGTGGTGGTGTAGCAATGACATAATTAAGCTATGGGCAATAATTACCTCAAGAGATGAAAGACCTTGACATTCATTTGAAATTGAAAGGTTTGACAAGCTCTTTTCTGCTACCCCCTGCAACCTCCCAGGTGTCTCAGGAAGACTGCACGGATGTGACCGACAAGAGTATCGCAGACTCAAAATCCTGCTGGGAAACACATTGAGCGTAAAGGTGTTCACATTTCTGAACACTGCTTGACTGGACACCTTCTATAAAGTCTACCAATCTAGGCATTTTAATGATTTTTCAAATATTGCATTTTTAATAGAAATCATATGCAGGACAGAATGAGTGCACATCATAAATAACAGATTTTCCTTTAAAATGTATGCCCTAAAAAGGGGAATAATTTAGAGATATGGAAAAAAAAAATCAATGACTAAACAGTGATTTACAAAGATGGTATGACTGGCTAAGTGATCTACACTATTCTGCAAATTTAGTGGACTACAACCCTGTACTGCTGTTTTCACCATGGCGAACAGAAGCAATAGAACTATTTGGCTTGATCATATTACAGATTTTCCGTAATTCACACACCAATTTTTTTTTCTTAATTATAAGAATAATAATTTGAATGCAAATATATTTATACAAAACAATTACAGGCTCCTTGCCTGCCAGGGACTTGGAGAAGGTGGCTTTTGAGGTAGGTTTTATATTAAGTTAAAACAAAATACATGTGAACGAAGCAAAAAGATCAGACTACTTAAGCCCTTTGGTAGTGTATGCAGACAAACGTACATTACTGAGAAGCGAAGTGACACAAACAAAAATCATAAAAGTAGGAACTAGATGGAAATGCTCTGTAGTGAGCTGAGTTTGCAGTATACTTACGGGAAAAAGATTTGGGAATTATTGCATGAAAGTCCCTAAAGCCTTCTGCCCCATATGCAGCTGCAATAAAGAAGGCAAACAGGATGCTGGTTTGTGGTACTGCTAGCAGTAAATGTAAAAGAAGATGGCATTATTGCTGTAAGAGAAATACCCAGGAGAAAGACAGAACTATCATCACAGAAGCAACACAAACAGTTTAGGATGAAGCAGGAAAGCAACAGGACAGTTGGCAAGGGAATCCTGACCTGCCCAGAACAATTCCCATTTGTAAAAATGCCCTTTTCTTCCAAAGCATCCAACAAGTTTTATCATGTTTTCTAAATGCATAACCTCTCTTGGGTATTCCCCTTGCTCACAGGTTAACTCCTGCTGA
>NW_009232836.1:33209-37338 GCF_000690835.1 Fulmarus glacialis
TTTGACTAAAATGTCTCAAAAGGGTCAACGGGAGCAGAGCACATAACAAGCCGTCTCCGACCCCGAGGGAGACCACAGGCCCCTACAGTGCAAGCTTCCTCTCAGGATTTATTTTTTGCCAACATGCCCTCTTTGTGTGCCAGAGATCTCTTCTTTATACATCCTTGTTTCTAGTCACTGCCGATATAAAAAATGAAATTGCATTGTTTTCTTCTCACACCTGCTGGTCTTATGCAATGGAAGAAGAGGGAGTTCCATTTTATATATATATTATTGTGTATATTGGCACATTTTTTGTTTGTATTTCTAAGGCTTGTCCTCACAACGTATCTACACAAAAGTAGCTGCACAAACACACTATACCCTGCATATTGAGTCGCCACATGCAAATTAACATGCCATGGGGCACACTGATACAAGTAATGATGGAGTTCATAACTTGACATAAGCAATGATAGGGATATTGATCCAGGCAATCTTCACTAAAGCTCTCTGCAGCTATGCCTCTGGACTGCCGTAGCTGTGCTGCTCAATGAATGTCCCCATGCAGATGAGGCCGAGCATCAGGATGCCCTTACAAGCGCATCCATTCGGCAGCACAGCTCACGGTAGGGACTCGGTTCAGGTGTGGAGCTTACTTTGCCAGTGAGAGCTGATGGATGGTGAGGCCACCCGCCTTGCCCTTGGTCCTCATGGAGATTTTATAGGTCTAACTAACAAACAAAATCTCTTCATGTTCAAACTTAGCACTTCTTGCAAACCTGTTTTCCAAACGAAAACTAGTAAAAAAAGCCCCGCTGATGTAGGAGACACAACAGGAGAGAGAAATTGCTCCAGTAGAAATACTAAGGATTTTTCATTAAATCTGAATGAGAATTGGGAAGGCAGGCTATATGATTTTTTTTCCTGGAGACTTAATCTCAAAATAAAAATCAACAGTGTTTTCTATTTCTTTTGTGAGAGAGGTTCCTGTCCCTCCCTTGCTATAGTGGGGAAAATCATTCTTGGAGCACTGATGATGTTACAAATACCTGGGAATCAGACTTTTCAGATGCACTGATCAAGAACATACTCAGCATTTGTACAGGTTTCTCAAGCAGTTACTCAATACAGTCTTTGTAGAAATAATTTCTGTGCACATCCATATCTACCTAGACACACATGCAGACATTAATTAGCTCTACAATAATTCATGGTAATAATTTCTCATTTCTCTTTAACCACAGAATACAGAACAGGCTTTGTAAAGGTGGTTTATGCATGTCTTTGGAAAAAAAAAAAGAGAATTGACATGTCAAAGGGGAAAGGGGTGATGACATGATTTATCACTGAAGAGCAGTGTAGCTGGCTCAGCACGAAACTCAGGCTGGGACAGTCGGGAAGGCAGGGTGGAGGGCGAGGTGAAAGAGTCACGCTTCCCTGGAAAGAGTTGAGCAATGTGGAGAGGGAAGGGAGGCATTTTGCAATGAGTGAAGGAGTTGGTAGTGGGGAGAAAGGAGAAACCAAACGGACCTCCTGGGAAACAGGACATGGAGGGTGGCTTTTAAAGGACAGAGAAATAGGCAGATGAAAAAAAAAAGGCATGTGAAGAATTAGTAATTTGTTTTCAATCCATTGCTAATTTACCTTCTCTTATAGCTATGGGACTCCCTCCCAGATGTAAAATCCTTTCAGTTTTGTGAGACTTTGGCACTGGCACAGGTTTAAGCACCTTGGCCAAAATCCCATTTGGAAGGGGGCATTCACCTCCCAAGTTGTATTCTTCTCCAGTGGGATTTTTAAAGAAGAAAAAAGGAATTTAGAGAGTAATAGAGAAAGATAAATCACACTGAAGCTTCTGGAGCATTTTAACAACAGAGTTCCCTAACTCCTTTTGATTTTTAATGGGATTTGAGCATTTTTAGTACTTTTATCCCAGTAGGCACTTAACTGCATCTTGTGGCATGTACCTGCCTTTAAGAAGTTATCCTTCAGCCTTTCTTTGAAGATAACCACTATAAGCTGATTTTTGGTCCATGCAATGTCTTGCTCATACTTTGTAGCAAACAGCAAAGACAAGACCTCTCTTCAAGTTGCTTCAAATAATTTGGGTGCATGTAATTTTTTGTTTGAATGGCTCACTTGTTATTCCAAGACAAGTCAGAAGTATTTTGTGGATGTTAGTTGATGTTTAAATGGTAGCTTTAAAGTCCAACAAGAGTTTTTCATGAAGGCACCATAACTATTCAAGCAGCAGACAGATGAAGCTGCAATAATACCTGGCTGATTTGAATAGTGGATTAGCACTGTTATGGTGAGGAGGAGAAAAACTTTATCACCATCCTTTCTAACAAGTTATAGAAAATGTTGCTAAAAAGGCAGAATAAGATGAAAAAAGCCTATCAGGCCAAAATAAATCACCTCAGCATGCCAACATGTGTCCAGGATCTTTTCCTGTTTACATAGGTGCAAAAACTAGAAAACAGAATATTGCCAGCAATTCCACCTGTTATTTCTGATATAAGACATAACAGCTATTCTGTTTTGTTACAGTGCACCAAATTCTAGCACTTGGCTATGACCTGAAATCCAAACCTTCCCTCTTTCCTTTTTACATCATGGCCATTTACTGTGGCATCGGCTCTGTTCTCACCACATAAGGATTCCATTCTCAGAAATGTAAGGCTCACAAGCAAGTTGTTTGTCCACAGAATATTTAAGGAGTGAGTATTCACTGACTAGGCTTGACAACAACAAAGATCAATTCTTTAACTTAAATATGCTTCCATTAACAGTATTTTTCCCTTATGAGCTTCTGAAGTGACATGAAGATTATGTAGACGTAAAAAAGGCCAACACAAGGTCTGGGCAGAGCAACCATAATTAGTTATGCAATGGCCTCAGCTCTTCAGTAAAATTCAGAACACACAACACAACATAGGTGGGACTGATTCAAACTAACTAGTTATTTAGCTATAGAAAAAGCAGATGCATCCAAGTGCTCTTAATAATGACCGTTTTGCCCTCTCCTTTCTACATGTAGCACTGCATTGCCCAGTTAATCAAGCATTTGTGGTGTCTGTGTGTGCAAAATGCTGAAAGTTAAAGACCTAAAAAGTTAGAGCCTACAATGCAACTTAATTGCTGTGGACAAAAGGAAACACATCAATAAATGAAAGGGGCTGTATGCAGCCCATGTTGCACAGGCTGTTATGTAGGGCTTCTGTTAAAACAGGACCCAGCATTCACTGTGTCACAGGACAGAGAGACCGCTACCACAGCGGGAGGCGAACGCCTGAGGCCAGCAAGGCAGCCCAGCGACGTGACGCTGGCACCTTACTGTTTTGCTTGAGAGAGCTGAAGTCTTTACCACAGGCTGCAACATGGCGAAGAGGGGGCAACAGATAAAAATGAAGGCTTCTTAATGACAGGCTCTCAGCTGGCTTTTTAAAGGGAAACAAAAATAACAGAAAGAAGAGTAGTAGCAGGAACTGGTGGGGCACACCTGCAAGTAGAGCAGACTGGTGCCGACGGATAAGGAGATACTCCCTGCAGGGTCCGTGCTGCCCCTCCTTTGACTCCAAGCGCCAATCAGCCCTTGGCAGCCAATTTCTTCCCTACTCTAATTTTGGCTTTCAATCAAAAGTATATTATTCCAGAAACACAGGCGTCCCCAGATAAGCTATCTCCCACGGGACAACTGGTGTGAGGAGCTCCACCCATGTCATCGCCCGCGGCTGCCATTTCCTCCCACTGCTGGGAGCCCGGCGGCTGCCCGCGGGGAGGTGCCCGGCGTGCCAGAGCCCGTGCCAGCGCCTGCCGGCGTGCACGGCTCGGTTTTAGCTGCAAGGAGCTGGGAGCTGTGCTCACTGCATTGCAAAACACATCAATATGGTTTTCTGGGGGCTGCAATGAGATCAAACCATATGGAATGCAAACAAGCGGACAAAACAACCAACAAAGCATGTCCTCTCTAGGTACAAAAAGTGGCTCTTGCTCCATGGTGCAGACTCCCAGTAACCTCTCGTTATTTACTTATGGGAATCCTCTAATGCACCAGTAAAGATGGACAGGTTAAAGACAGATTCAAGTAATGCCCCTGAAATCTACTCACACACTTGAAGCTAGGTGCTTTTTATGTATCTTTCTG
>NW_009232836.1:37363-41953 GCF_000690835.1 Fulmarus glacialis
CAAGGGGGGCTGATCTTGTTCATACTTATTGTCTTTGTTGTGCTACTCTCTGGTACATTTTGTACTGGATTCAAGCTGTTTTTTCAAAGGACTGTTAACTACCTGGCTGATTGATGTTCACCATCTGAATTACCAGTAAAACTAAGTTTTAAAGGCAAGAGAAAGGGCATTATCAAGAAAAGCCATGCTAAACCTATTTCTCAAGTTCCACATGTATGTGTAACCCATGCTTCCTCTATACGAAGTGCTCTGCATCTTTTACTGGCTGCATGATGGAGAAGCTAAGGGAACTGCTGCAGGCTTGTCGGTAACAGACTTTACTGACACTTTTCTGTTTTGAGAAGTAAGCTGGGAAGATTTTCAAACTGGAGGGAAAGGTTTGCTGACAAACGGTGGCAAGAACAGAGCTTCTCATCCTCAACATCTTTGTCTCTTCTGCTTCCATCAGATTTTTTTAATGTGGGTTTTAAAGGATGAGGAAGTAGCAAAAGGGCATTTAGCAAGAAATTTTTAAAAAGCAAAGTAATCTCAAGTAACAATACACAACAGTGAGGTAAAAACACTACCATATATGAAAACATTCCTGGCTCACGCAGGTATATCTGTGTGGATACACATGCTTACGTGCTGAGTCTGGCACCTGCGAAGCTGCGTTCTCTAGAAACGCTATAGGCACAAACGTTGCTGCTTATGCTCTTCCTCACACAGCAACAGTTACCCAAGAGAAGCAGAGCCTCAGGCATATGATAATCTAACATTTATAAGACATCCTCCTTCTCTAATCCTTCCACAAAGCGTGCTTTGGTGAAATTCATGGGTGTTAACCTGTCTTCAACTAATGCAACAAAATTCTAGCTAATGGCAGTCGCACATGGCAGCCTGGGAGAATGTGAAAAGAGTGTGCACCCACAAAGATTAGTGTTTTGGAGAAGAGGAGCGACTACATTGACATTTAACGGGAGACCAATGAAGCTCCTTACAGGTGGGAGAGACAGGCAGGTTCTTGCATGAAGCCATGTTGTCATGGCTGGAAGTTGTCCTTACCCCCTAGCCAAAGCGAAGGGTTTAACAAATGCAGAAGTACAAGTAAAGCACAGCTACACACTTAAAGGGATCAGTTACGTATAAATGATGTGAACTGTAGCTAAAAGGGGAATTTTAAGCCTGCCTGACCAAGAGAAAACCTTGTGAAATCTGAACATGTACAGAGGGTATTGGTCAGACCTGTACCAGCTGAAGGCAGCAGTCATTACCCCACAGAAGAAAGCTACCGCTTGGGAGCAATGAAGTGTCGTTGAGTCTGCGGTAGGAAGGGGAGGATGCAGCTCCTCGACTCACTGTACAGCCAGCATGGCGTGAGGTGGGGCACAGGGACAGGCAGGGAGATGAACTGTTTTGTATATTGCTTCAGAGCACCTAAATTTGCCTTGCTCTGAATGCAAAGTTAGCCCTTGCAAACCTTCCCCTTTTCATGCTCCACCTCAGTGAGCTGCTTACATGTCTTTAATTTTGTCCCTGGAGTGGCACAGAGCTACCCTGGCTCAGGATCAGGCCCTCACAAGTCCGCCCATGTGAACATTTAATGTGCTGTGCCTTCAGTGTCAGTGAGATGGATGCGGGGACTTTTACCAGGGACAGTTTAGCTACCGTGATGATGTCTTGAGCGCTATTTTACGCAAGTGTCCATAGTTCCCCAGCTGTCAAAGGGTTAGTAGATCTAAAATTAGACCAAGCAGCTGTGTTTAGGTTTGGGGACACAAACCCACCATATGGGTGCTGTGCCAAGGCTGTGCGCTGTCAGTCTCCTCTTCTCGAGAAGAGGTTGGAGGATGAAATGGAAAGGAACCTAGACATTTCAACACTTGAGAGGAATACTTCATGACAATTTTATCATCTTGCCTACTCAGAAAACAAATGGCAGAGCAGAGTCCTCTGTGTCCCCCTCACCAGACAGGGGAAAAAAACCCCAGGGATCCTGAAAGTTTATTTTCGACTAAAGCATATCAAATGTAGTCATCACTTTATGAGTGAGAAGGTAGATGCTGTCTCCCGGGACTGTGCAAAGAAGGTAATCCTGAGGTAGCCTGCTTTAGATCTGTTAATCCTGAGTGCTCAGTTATTTTTCTAGAAGTATCCATCTGAGGCTATTGAAGATTTTTCTTTTTGGGTTGTAGAAATATTGCCAGAAGGTTTTGCAATGTAAACTGCTGTTTACGTGATTACAGTGTGCTCAACAGTCCAGTGAAAGGAAATCCTAATCTACATCTTCTGGGGAAGAGGCATAAATTGCTCTACACAAATCCTAAAGAAATTCTCTGAATGTGGACATACCAGATAGCTCCTGAGGAGAAAAACGTCAGGACAAAATTAATTCTTTCCCACCATGTATTGCAGCCAATGCTTTGCTACGGGGACCTGGAGTCCCCCTTAGGCAATCAGTCCTCTGCGCTGAAATGGCAAGAAACACCAAATGATGCTGGGAGACTCTCAAACACTGGATCATTCTGAAAGTCTGCAAACTCAGTTCAGTCCACATTTTTAAAAGACTTCTTGTCTTTCCTCGCTTCCTTGGCCATTTTTCATGCCTGCTGTTTACTTGCTTTTACCTAAGGAAAAACAAGCCTTCCTTCCCTTACCTGAACAGAATCCAACCTTAACCATGTTAGCACTATGAGAAGTCACCCCTGATGTTGGATTGCCTCTTCTGTGAGGCATCCAACAATTGCAAAGTTGTATACTGTTTCCTTGGGTCTTTGAACACAATGCTAAGAGAAAAACCTAGACTTCACTAGCTTTCTGCAACAGCTGACTCAAAAAGAAGGAGAGATTATTAAAAAAATCCCAGTTTCTCAGAAAGATGTGGGGAAAAATATGACAGAAGTTCAGGCTAAATAATTTTCCATACATAAAAGATATTACATCAGGAACAGCATCCTAGCTGAAATTCCTAGCTCACCTAGGTGTGCAAGCACACCTCAGCTGTGATATGAAACTACTGAATTTAGGAGTCGCTATTTCTGTCCTGAAGGATATCTTCAAAATCAGAAGGGAACTGTGCTGCAGAAGGGAACTCCAAGCTGAGGTTTAGTTGGGTTTCTGGTGCAGGTATCATCATGCCTCCAGAGGATAAAGGCCAATATGGCGATCCACTCAGGGGCAGCTTTCTCAAACTCTGAACAAATCTTCAGCAATGCTTAGGGCTGGTGAATGTAAAAGGGTGTTTTAAATTTATTTTACCGCTCTCTTGAACAAGTAATCCGACATTTGAAACTCACTGGAAACACAGTCAAGATCACAATCTTCAAACAGTCACAATCACCATGCTGAGTATCACTATCTTACATCAAAATGCAACCGTTTTCTTAACATGGATAGATCAACAAAGCATGCAAGCCAACACGTTGCTGGCAGAGCTTCAAGGCAAAAGGCTTTCAGAAGAATAGTTGTTTTTAAATTAAACCATCTCCAATAGCACCACTCTAGACTAAATTGTCTGTAGCCCAATAAGTAGCCCAAATACTAAATAAGTAGCCCAAAACTGACTATTATGAACAGGAGAAACCTACATAACTCAGACCACAGAAATTCTTCCATTAAGGCCTTCATTTCTGGCTGAGGTATAGAAAAGAATAACCTAATAGGGTTCAACCAGCATTCAAATACTCTTGAACTTCTCTAAACTCTTCCACTCATTTCAATATGCCTACCAATTATTTTAACATTTGTCCATCAACAAAAGATTTTTACAAAAGCAAGTAATGTTTTGGGGTTCTCCAACTTCAGACACTAATGAAACTAGATTATAAGAAAACAGATCAGCCTGGAAAACACTGATCACGGAGAAATCAGACCACTGTCTCAAGTTCCATATTTGAATTCTGGGCATCCAGTCACCTCTGAAAACCACGACCACCCTCTGTTTAGCATGCTTATGCAGGCAGGCATATGTTAACTCCTCACAAACTCTGTTTGCCATAACTTGTAAGTTGATCAGTGGAGAATTAGTTAACAAAAAGGACATGTATCGGCATATTCTGATTTCAAAGCTCAGAGCCGGTTCAGGCATTGCTTCCCAATCTGCAGCAGAGGGAGACTATCAAACCCTTGTTCCACCGCAGCACCCCACAGACTGCAAGCAACTGTGCAGCAGTGGAGAGCAATTTTGAAGTATCTAAATGATTTGGGAGCTTGTCTCCTTGATTTTAGTGGTATTCAGATTTCTAAGACAACCTGAGCTTCTCGTGGGGGGTGGAGAAACAGCAAACCCACACTGAGAATGCTGTTGAACTTGAGTCCAATTGCATCCACAGCTGAGAAACATCACAGCTTCCCTCTTGTCCGGCTTAACAGGAAACCTCTATCTACTGTTCCTCTAACTCCTTCCACAAACACACAGAGCAGTCTGGACATATTACCCATTTCCTCCCAACCCACAGTTGTTTATCTCCTTAGCATCTGTCATGGCCTAGAAGTTTGGAGCAAGTCCTACACCAGTTGCTATGATGTAAATTTAAATCAGTTGAAAGGCTTCTAGGAGACCCCAGACAAAAAAAAAGAAAAAGGAGAGGAGAGGAGCGGAGCGGAGCGGAG